>NC_090033.1:14439939-14550164 GCF_037176765.1 Anolis sagrei
CTCCTTCCTCTTTGCATCGGCGGCTTTGCGAAGTGGGCTTTCAGGTTTTCCCCTGACATTAAGTCCAGTTGTGTCCAACTCTGGGGGTTGGCGTGTGTCCGGCATGACTGCATGGCGCGCCGTTACCATCCCACTGGAGCAGTACCTATTGATCTACTCACATTTGCATGTTTTCAAACTGCTAGGTTGGCTATTATTATTAGCAATAATAATAATATACTAGGCTTGGGTAATCACGGAAAAATGTGGTTCTAAACTCGTTTTGTTTTTAGGGGTCCATTGCGTTTCATTTTTTTTAATAATTCCGAAATTTTCCTTTTAAAAATTTCAAAATATACGAAATTTCGTATAATTACGATTTGTTAATGGCGGACGTGATTGCGCAATATGCTAAAAAATACCTCCAAATGGGACAGGGGGAACTTCTGAAGCTTCCCTCTCCCTCTGTTGTTGACTGTTGATGTGATAAAACAAACAACAACTAGAAAACTTGCACCAGACATACGAAAATAATTACGAAATAATTACGAAATAATTACAAAATTATTACGCAATAAGGTGTGATGAAACAAACAACAACTATAAAACTTGCACCAGACATGCGAAAATAATTACGAAATAATTACGAAATAATTACGAAGTAATTACGAAATGATTACAAAACAATTACAAAATAATTATGAAATAATTACAAAATAATTACAAAATAATTACGAAATAAATTGAAAAAATTGTTTCGAATCTAATTTACTCCTCACACTATTCCTGCATGGCTCAATATTGGATCGTAAGCTAATTTAAATACGAATTAATAACGAATTACGAAATTAACGAACGAAACCGCCCAAGCCTGTAATATACCTTTCAAAGATCCATTAACCTTTGCCTGAAAAAGACAATGTTTTCGACAACTTAGAAAGGCAATCCAGTCGAGAGCAAAGGCTTTGAAAAATGAAGAAGAGTAACTTTTGAAAGAAAGAAAGAAAGAGGAAAAGGAAAGAAAGGAAAGAAAGAAATGGTTCGCATCTCATGGAGTGAAAATAGAAACCCTTTCCTTTCTTCTGTTTGCATTTTAACTCGAGAGATGCAATGAAAGAGAAGCGAACCTGGGAGGCCTCCGTAGCACAGAATATAGAGTTATCCTCCCTGATGATGGAATAATTCTCTCTTAACGTTGGTTTATTCCACCTTTTGCTTTACCTTCTCTTCCCTTTGCGCTTCAGCATCCCGCTGCCAAATAAATAGTGGCAGTTTTATAGAAAAGTACATTTTAAATAATTTAGGAACCGAAGTAAGTCATCTCGGCAGCATAATTGAAAAAATGGGGACGCAACATCGATAAATTCCTGGCTCTTTCGGTGCACGGCGAACAGCTCTAAAGAGATAATCTCTCCCACTTTCGTGAGAAAAGTAAAAACTGCAGGGAGAGAGTTGTGTGAGTGTGTTTGTGTGTGTCGGGACTCAGAATATAGGTAAGGGAAATGGGGGAATACGTTGGTCTTCGTGGACGATTATTCCCAATAGTCAAGATCCAGATTTTGTGCTCGTTTTGTGAATTGCGAAATTGTGCAAATGGATGCCTGACAAAACGCACAAGGCACATGGCATGACAATATGCAAATATGCAGAACACCACAACGTTCACGCAGATTCAAAATGTGAAATCCTTTCCTCCTGCTCCTCCCCTTCATCTTACTCATCCTCTTCTTCCTCTTCCACTCCCTCCTCCTCCATTTCCACTTTCTCTTCCTCCGCATTCCCTTTCTCCTCCCTTCCTCTTCCTTCTCCTCCACCCCTTCATCTCCTTCCTCCTTCCCTTCCTCTTTCACTCCCTCCTCCCCCTTCCTCTTCCTCTTCCTCCCCCTTCTCTTTCTCCTCTCCTCTTCTTCTTCTTCCTCCTCCTCCACCTTCTCCTCTTCCTCCTCCTTCCCTTCCTCTTTCATTCCCTCCTCCCCCTTCAACTTCTTCTTTCTTCTCCCCTTCTCTTCCATGCCCTCCTCCTCCATTTCCACTTTCTCTTCCTCCGCATTCCCTTTCTCCTCCCTTCCTCTTCCTCTTCCTTCTCCTCCACCCCTTCATCTCCTTCCTCCTTCCCTTCCTCTTTCACTCCCTCCTTCCTCTTCCTCCCCCTTCCCTTTCTCCTCCCCTCTTCTTGTTCTTCCTCCTCCTTCACCTTCTTCTCTTCCTCCTCCTTCCCTTCCTCTTTCATTCCCTCCTCCCCCTTCAACTTCCTCTTTCTTCTCCCCTTCTTCCTCTTCCACGCCCTCCTCCTCCATTTCCACTTTCTCTTCCTCTGCATTCCCTTTCTCCTCCCCTCCTCTTCCTTCTCCTCCACCCTTTCATCTCCTTCCTCCTTCCCTTCCTCTTTCACTCCCTCCTCCCCCTTCCACTTCCTCTTCCTCTTTCTTCTCCCCCTCTTCCTTTTCCACGCCCTCCTCCTCCATTTCCCCTTTCTCTTCCTCCGCATTCCCTTTCTCCTCCCCTCCTCTTCCTCTTCTTCTTCCTCCTCCTCCACCCTTTCATCTTCTTCCTCCTTCCCTTCCTCTTTCACTCCCTCCACTTCCTCTTCCTCTCTCTTCTCTCATTCTTCCTTTTCCATGTTTTCCTCCTCCATTTCCACTTTCTCTTCCTCTGCATTCCCTTTCTCCTCCCCTCCTCTTCTTCTTCCTCCTCCTCCACCACCCCTTCAACTCCTTCCTCCTTCCCTTCCTCTTCCACGCCCTCCTCCTCCGTTTCCACTTTCTCTTCCTCTACATTCCCTTTCTTCTCCCCTCCTCTTCCTCCTCCTCCCCTTTCTCTTTCACTCCCTCCTCCCCCTTCCACTTCCTCTTTCTTCTCCCTTTCTTCCTCTCCTTTCTCCTCTTCTTCCTCTTCCACTCCCTCCTCCTACATTTCCACTAGCTCTTCCTCCTCCTTCCCTTTCTCCTCCCCTCTTCTTCTTCTTCCTCCTTCTCCTCCTCTTCCTCTCCTTCCCTTCCTCTTTCATTCCCTCCTCACCATTCAACTTCCTCTTTCTTCTCCCTTTCTCCCTCTTCTTTCTCCTCTTCTTCCTCTTCCTACTCCTCTTCCCTCTCTCTACCCTCATTTTTACTTTCTCTTCCTTCCCCTTTCCTTTCCCATCCCCTCTTCTTCCTCCTCCTCCTTTACCTCTTCCTCCTCCTCCCCTTCCTCTTTCACTCCCTCCTCCCCCTTCATCTTTCTCTTTCTTCTCCCCTTCTTCCTCTCCTTTCTCCTCTTCTTCATCTTCCTGCTCCCCTTCCCCTCTTTCCTCCACTTCCACTTTCTCTTCCTCCTCCTTCCCTTTCTCCTCCCCTTCTCTTCTTCTTCTTCCTCCTCCTCTTCCTCCACACCTTCCTCCTCCTTCCCGTCCTCTTTCACTCCCTCCTCCCCTTCCATTTACTCTTCCTCCTCTTTCCCTTCAACTTCCTCTTTCTTCTCCCCTCCTTCCTCTCTCCTCCTCCATTTCCACTTTCTATTCCTCCTCCTTCCCTTTCTCCTTTCCCTCCTCTTCTTCCTCCTCCTGTTCCTCCAGACCAGAAACAACCAGGGACAGCTAATCACTAGGCTTGGGCGGTTTCGTTCGTTAATTTCATAATTCGTTATTAATTCGTATTTAAATTAGCTTACGATCCAATATTGAGCCATGCAGGAATTGTGTGAGGAGTAATTAAAAATCGAAACAATTTTTCCAATTTATTTCGTATTGATTCGTAATTGTTTCGTAATTGTTTCGTAATTGTTTCGAAATTGTTTCGTAATTGTTTCGTAATTGTTTCATAATTATTTCCGTATGTCTAGTGCAAGTTTTATAGTTGTTGTTTGTTTTATCAGTGATAAAAAAATAAATTATCACACCAACAGTCAACAACAGAGGGAGAGGGAAGCTTCAGAAGTTCCCCCTGTCCCATTTGGAGGGTTTTTTAGCATATTGCGCAATCGCGTCCGCCATTAACGAATTGATTCGTAATTTTACGAAATTTCGTATATTTCGAAATTTTTTAAAGGGAAATTTCAGAATTCTTTAAAAAAAAGAAACGCAAGGGCCCCCCTAAAAACGAAATGAGTTTAGAACCAAATTTTTCCGTGGTTACCCAAGCCTACATGACAATATGCAAATATGCAGAACACAACAACGTTCACGCAGATTCAAAATGTGAAATCCTTTCCTCCTGCTCCTCCCCTTCATCTTCCTCATCCTCTTCTTCCTCTTCCACTCCCTCCTCCTCCATTTCCACTTTCTCTTCCTCCGCATTCCCTTTCTCCTCCCTTCCTTTTCCTCTTCCTTCTTCACCACCCTTTCATCTCCTTCCTCCTTCCCTTCCTCTTTCACTCCCTCCTTCCCCTTCCACTTCCTATTCCTCCCCCTTCCCTTTCTCCTCCCCTCTTCTTGTTCTTCCTCCTCCTTCACCTTCTTCTCTTCCTCCTCCTTCCCTTCGTCTTTCATTCCCTCCTCCCCCTTCAACTTCCTCTTTCTTCTCCCCTTCTTCCTCTTCCACGCCCTCCTCCTCCATTTCCACTTTCTCTTCCTCTGCATTCCCTTTCTCCTCCCTTCCTCTTCCTCTTCCTTCTCCTCCACCCCTTCATCTCCTTCCTCCTTCCCTTCCTCTTTCACTCCCTCCTCCCCCTTCCACTTCCTCTTCCTCTTTCTTCTCCCCCTCTTCCTTTTCCACGCCCTCCTCCTCCATTTCCCCTTTCTCTTCCTCCGCATTCCCTTTCTCCTCCCCTCCTCTTCCTCTTCTTCTTCCTCCTCCTCCACCCCTTCATCTTCTTCCTCCTTCCCTTCCTCTTTCACTCCCTCCACTTCCTCTTCCTCTCTCTTCTCTCATTCTTCCTTTTCCATGTTTTCCTCCTCCATTTCCACTTTCTCTTCCTCTGCATTCCCTTTCTCCTCCCCTCCTCTTCCTCTTCTTCTTCCTCCTCCTCCACCACCCCTTCAACTCCTTAATCCTTCCCTTCCTCTTCCATGCCCTCCTCCTCCGTTTCCACTTTCTCTTCCTCTGCATTCCCTTTCTTCTCCCCTCCTCTTCCTCCTCCTCTTCCTCTTCCTCCTCCTTCCCTTTCTCTTTCACTCCCTCCTCCCCCTTCCACTTCCTCTTTCTTATCCCTTTCTTCCTCTCCTTTCTCCTCTTCTTCCTCTTCCACTCCCTCCTCCTACATTTCCACTAGCTCTTCCTCCTCCTTCCCTTTCTCCTCCCCTCTTCTTCTTCCTCCTCCTCCTCCTCTTCCTCTCCTTCCCTTCCTCTTTCATTCCCTCCTCACCCTTCAACTTCCTCTTTCTTCTCCCTTTCTCCCTCTCCTTTCTCCTCTTCTTCCTCTTCCTACTCATCTTACCTCTCTCTACCCTCATTTTTACTTTCTCTTCCCCTTCCCTTTCTCATCCCCTCTTCTTCCTCCTCCTCCTTTACCTCTTCCCCCTCCTCCCCTTCCTCTTTCACTCCCTCCTCCCCCTTCATCTTCCTCTTTCTTCTCCCCTTCTTCCTCTCCTTTCACCTCTTTTTCCTCTTCCTGCTCCCCTTCCCCTCTTTCCTCCATTTCCACTTTCTCTTCCTCCTCCTTCCCTTTCTCATCCCCTTCTCTTCTTATTCTTCTTCCTCCTCCTCTTTCTCCACTCCTTCCTCCTCCTTCCCGTCCTCTTTCACTCCCTCCTCCCCTTCCATTTACTCTTCCTCCTCTTTCCCTTCAACTTCCTCTTTCTTCTCCCCTCCTTCCTCTCTCCTCCTCCATTTCCACTTTCTATTCCTCCTCCTTCCATTTCTCCTTTCCCTCATCTTCTTCTTCCTCCTGTTCCTCCAGACCAGAAACAACCAGGGACAGCTAATCACTAGGCTTGGGCGGTTTCGTTCGTTAATTTCGTAATTCGTTATTAATTCATATTTAAATTAGCTTACGATCCAATATTGAGCCATGCAGGACTACTGTGAGGAGTAATTAAAAATCGAAACAATTTTTCCAATTTATTGCGTACTGTTTCGTAATTGGTTCAAAATTGTTTCGAAATTGTTTTGTTATTATTTCGTTATTATTTCCGTATGTCTGGTGCAAGTTTTATAGTTGTTGTTTGTTTTATCAGTGATAAAAAATACATTAATACACCAACAGTCAACAACAGGGGGAGAGGGAAGCTTCAGAACTTTCCCCTGTCCCATTTGGAGGTTTTTTTAGCATATTGCACAATCGCGTCCGCCATTAACGAATCGATTCGTAATTTTACGAAATTTCGTATATTTCGAAATTTTTAAAGGGAAATTTCAGAATTCTTTAAAAAAAAAAAAGAAACGCAAGGGCCCCCCTAAAAACGAAATGAGTTTAGAACCAAATTTTTCCGTAGTTACCCAAGCCTACTAATCACTTCTCAACAAAGGATTCCCCCAGGCAGTAAGAAGCCACACCTGGAAAACTATCAGGCCATTAAATGCTAGAGTTCTTTCTCACAACCTGGACTTTCCACGGATATAGAAACCCCATTTTCTTAGTGTGTCGCACTCATGGGACAACCTCCTTCCTGTGGGTGTATTTATATAGTATGTGTATCGACAAGGCCATGTTGTTTATAGCTCTCCTATTATTCCTTATCGTTATTAAAATCTTTTTAGTTGTGTTGTTACAAGGCCATCCTTCATATAGACTATAATACACATTTGATAATAAAAACATAATACAACAGGGGTGTGCAATCTTCTTCCATGTGCAGAGCTGCATTGCAAGATGCATCGGCGCGATTTAATATAGATAAGGAAGAATATGGAATGACGTCAAGGGCGTTATAGTTGTTTTTTCCCCCCAAATTTTTTCTAAGTTCTGACTAAAACCCGGTATGTGTCTCCAATGCTAAATTACGAAGCCACGCTCCTTTTTGGAATCCTTTCCAATGCTAGGCCCGTCTTAATCTCGGGGACTTGAATAATTGAAGGGGCAACCTTTGATGGAATATGGTTTTTTGCCTATATTTAGGACTCCCGTCTCGGAGTGATGGAGATCAGGGCCATTAAAACGTTCTATTAGTCATGATATAGCGAGAGGGAGCGAGGCCGATCAGGACGTGCAGCGCAGATAGCGCATTAAGGCCGTCATCAATTTTAATGATTAAGTCCAAAATTACGAGGCTATTAAAGTCGTATTTCAAGCAGATTTCTTTTCCTTCTTTCCTTCTTTTTTCCTTCTCTCTCTGACCCTTCCTTCCCTTCCTCCTTCCTTCCTTCTTTTCTCCCTTCCCCTCCTACTTCCTTTTCCTTTTCCTTCCCTCCCTCCATTCACCTTCCAGTTTACCTTCCTTCCCTCCCTCCCTCTTTGTCCTTTCTTTCTTCCTTTCCTCTGTTTCCTTCCTTCCCTCCTTCTCCTTTTTCCCTTCCCTTCCTCCATTCACTTTCCAGTCTTCCCTCTTGTCCCTTCCTTCCTTCCTTCCTTCCTTCCTTCCTTCCTTCCTTCCTTCCTTCTTTCCCTCCATCCTTCCTTCCTTCTCTCCATTCACCTTCCAGTCTTCCTTTCCTCCCTCCCTCTTTCTTTTATTTCTTCCTTTTCTCTGTTCCTTCCTTCCATCCTTCCCCTTCCGTCTTTCCTTCCGTTCTGCCTTCCTTCCCTCCATCCTTCCTTCCCTCTCTCCATTCACCTTCCAGTCTTCCTTCCTTTCCTCCCTCCCTTTCTTTCCTTTATTTCTTTCTTTCCCGTTTCCTTCCTTCCGTCCTTCCTTCCTTCCTTCTTTCCTTCCTTCCTTCCTTCCCTCTCTCTCTCCTTTTCTCCATTCACCTTCCAGTCTTCCCTCCCTTCCACTCCTTCTTTCCTTCCATTCCTCCACCTCCCTCCCTCTCTTTCCTATCTTTCTTTCTTTCCTCCCCTCCCTTCCTTCTTTTCTTCCTTCCTTCCTCCATTCACCTTCCTTTCTTCCTTCCCTTCCTCCACCTTCCAGTCTTCCCTCCCTCCCTCTCTTTTCTATCTTTCTTCCTTTCCCCCTTTCTTCCTTCTTTCCCTCCTTCCTTCCTCCCCTTCCTCCATTCACCTTCCCTCCCTCCCTCTCTTTCCTCCCTCCCTCCCTCCTTTCCTTTCTTCCTTCCCTTCCTCCACCTTCGAGTCTTCCCTCCCTCTTTCTATCTTTCTTCCTTCCCCCCTTTCTTCCTTCTTTCCCTCCTTCCTTCCTCCCCTTCCTCCATTCACCTTCCCTCCCTCCCTCTCTTTCCTTCCTCCCTCCCTCCCTTCCTCCCTCCCTCCCTCCCTTCCTTCCTTCCTTCCTTCCTTCCCTTCCTCCACCTTCCAGTCTTCCCTCCCTCCCTCTCTTTTATATCTTTCATCCTTTCCTCCCACTCCTTTTCTTCCTTCTTTCCCTCCTTCCTTCCTTCGCTTCCTCCATTCACTTTCCAGTCTTCCTTCCCTCCCTCCCTCCCTTTCTCCCTCTCCTTCCTTCCTTCCTTCCTTCCTTCCTTCCTTCCTTCCTTCTCTTCCTCTCTCCCCACTTCCTTCCTTCCTTCTTTTACATTTTTACTGGTGGGTAGCACTTCTATTTGATCTTAAAGTTTCCTCTAAGCATGTAATCAGGAAACATCAATGCTCGCTTTGGTGAGTCATTTGTGGATGCATTGACAATGTTGGATCCATGCAACTTGACATCCCTTGAATGGCCTTGGCTCAATGCTATGGAATCATGGGAGATGCTCCCATGGGAGATACTCCGTATCATTGAGCCACAATAGTTGGAGCAGTGATGGGTGCAATGTAGTCTTTGCCTATGGCGAGAAACCACCAATTCCTTGAAATCATGGGATTTGCAGTCCCAAAGTCCTGAACACCATCATTAGGCTGGGCGTTGTCGAGAACATCTTCCAAGTTCGGACTAAAAGCCAGCGCAGGATGCAACTGAAACTCTCTGAAACGATGCCTCTGTTCCACAATGTCAAATGACCTAAATTATAGACCAGGTAAAAGATCTTTTGGAGACCATTTCCAGCATCTAGAAGGGACGATTTTCTGACAAAGATCCTTCCGAGGAACATTTGAATTCCCAAAACATATGTGTGTGTTTATGAATCACACAAGGCAAAGACGGTCAGGGAGGGAAACACTTTGTGTGCATTTCCCCAAAAACCAAAACAACCTTCCCATGGTTATTACGCAATCTGCTCATCTGGGCCTTTCTTGCTAAAGCCTGAAAACTGCTGATTTCTGCTCTGCGACATTTCTTGCTACATCAGATTTGGGCGGCTGGGGAAATAAAGTGCCGTTGTATAAACAACCAACTAAATCCCACGGAGGTTTCCCTTGGCTGACGTTCATGCAAACAGGAGCAGGATGATTGAGGAGAGATAGAGAGAGGGAGATAGAATGGAAATGCCCAGGAGGGGAAGCTGTTTCGAAACACTGGCATGACGAGGATTGTTTGCTTTGCCATCTTTTGTCTGAAGTAGGCTTGATTGATTTAAAAAAGGCTTCTAAACTCTCTTCAAAAGTCGGTGCATTGGTGGTTCGATTCTAAAGTCACTTCCAAATTTTTCCGAAAAAATTTGAAAGTGACCAGAAAAAAATTCGAAAGTGACCGGAAACACTGGCATGACAAGGATTGTTTGCTTTGCCATCTTTGGTCTGAAGTAGGCTTGGTTGATAAAAAAAGACTTCTAAACTCTAAATTCTAAATTTTTTTCTGGTCACTTTCGAATATTTTCGGAAAAATTCGGAAGTAACTTTAGAATCAAAACACCAACACTTTTGACTCTCTTGTTCGATTCTAAAGTCACTTCCGAACCACCAATGCACCGACTTTTGACTCTCTTGTTCGATTCTAAAGTCATTTCCGAATTTTTCCGAAAAAAATTAGAATCTTTAGACTTTAGAATCGAACCACCGAGGCACCGACTTTTGACTCTCTTGTTGGATTCTAAAGTCACTTCCGAACCACCAATGCACCGACTTTTGACTCTCTTGTTCGATTCTAAAGTCACTTCCGAATTTTTCCGAAAAAATTTAGACTCTTTAGACTTTAGAATCGAACCACCAATGCACCGACTTTTGACTCTCTTGTTCGATTCTAAAGTCACTTCCGAATTTTTTCCAAAATTTTTAAGAATCTTTAGACTTTAGAATCGAACCACCAATGCACCGACTTTTGACTCTCTTGTGCCATTCTAAAGTCACTTCCGAACCACCAATGCACTGACTTTTGACTCTCTTTTTCAATTCTTAAGTCACTTCCGAATTTTTTGGAAAAATTTCGAAAGTGACCAGAACTTCCGAAACTTCCGAATTGCTTCGTTAATGATGGATGCGCATGCACAAGAGAGGAGGCTTCTCTCCCCCTCATTTTTTGAGTTATCCCGATGAAACTTGCTACAGTGGTAGAAGACTCTCTTCAGAAGTCGGTGCCTTGGTGGTTCGATTCTAAAGTCACTTCCGAATTTTTCCGAAAAAAATTCGAAAGTGACCAGAACTTCCGAAACGTTCGAATTGCTTCGTAAATGATGGATGCGCATGCACAACAGAGGAGGCTTCTCTTTCCCTCATTTTTGATCTATCCTGATGAAACTTGCTACAGTGGTAGAAGACACCCTCCACTGTTAGAATACCAAATTTCAAGGTGTTCCGATGTTTCAGTGATTTTAAATAAAATTTTAAAAGAATTTTGGAAATAATTAAAAAATAATAAAAGAGCTACCTCCTTGAATAGGCTTGGTTGGTTGATTTAAAAAGGCTTCTAAACTCTCTTCAAAAGTCAGTTCATTGGTGGTTCGATTCTAAAGTCACTTCCGAATTTTTCTGAAAAAATTCAAAAGTGATCAGAACTTCCGAAACTTCCGAATTGCTTTGTTAATGATGGATGTGCATGCACAACAGAGGAGGCTTCCCTCTCCCTCATTTTTGAGCTATCCTGATGAAACTTGCTACAGTGGTAGAAGACTCTCTTCAAAAGTCGGTGAATTGGTGGTTCGATTCTAAAGTCACTTCCGAATTTTTCCGAAAAAAATTCGAAAGTGACCAGAACTTCCGAAACTTCCGAATTGCTTCGTTAATGATGGATGAGCATGCACTACAGAGGAGGCTTCTCTCTCCCTCTTTTTTTGAGCTATCCTGATGAAACTTGCTACAGTGGTAGAAGACACCCTCCACTGTTAGAATGCCAAATTTCAAGGTGTTCCGATGTTTCACTGATTTTAAATAATTTTTAAAATAATTTCAGAAATAATTAAAAAATAATAAAAGAGCTACCGCCTTGAATAGGCTAGGTTGATTTTTAAAAAAGGCATCTAAACTCTCTTCAGAAGTCGGTGCATTGGTGGTTCGCTTCTAAAGTCACTTACGAATTTTTCCAAAAAAAATTGAAAGTGACCAGAACTTTTGAAACTTCCGAATTTCTTCGTTAATGATGGATGCGCATGCACAACAGAGGAGGCTTCTCTCTCCCTCTTTTTTTGAGCTATCCTGATGAAACTTGCTACAGTGGTAGAAGACACCCTCCACTGTTAGAATACCAAATTTCAAGGTGTTCCGATGTTTAACTGATTTTAAATATTTTTTTAAAGAATTTCAGAAATAATTAAAAAATAATAAAAGAGCTACCTCCTTGAATAGGCTGGGTTGATAAAAAAGGCTTCTAAACTCTCTTCAAAAGTCGGTGCATTAGTGGTTCGATTCTAAAGTCATTTCCGAATTTTTCCGAAAAAAATTCGAAAGTGACCAGAACTTCCAAAACGTTCAAATTGCTTCGTTAATGATGGATGCGCATGCACAACAGAGGAGGCTTCTCTTTCCCTCATTCTTTGAGCTATCCTGATGAAACTTGCTACAGTGGTAGAAGACACCCTCCACTGTTAGAATACCAAATTTTAAGGTGTTCCGATGTTTCAGTGATTTTAAATAATTTTTTAAAAGAATTTCGGAAATAATTAAAAAATAATAAAAGAGCTACCTCCTTGAATAGGCTTGGATGATCAAAAAAGGCTTCTAAACTCTCTTCAAAAGTCAGTGCATTGGTGGTTCGATTCGAAAGTCATGTCTGAATTTTTCCGAAAAAAATCGAAAGTGACCAGAACTTCCGAAACTTCCAAATTGCTTCGTTAATGACGGATGCGCATGCACAACAGAGGAGGCTTCTCTCCCCCTCATTTTTTGAGTTATCCTGATGAAACTTGCTACAGTGGTAGAAGACTCTCTTCAAAAGTCGTGCCTTGGTGGTTTGATTCTAAAGTCACTTCCGAATTTTTCCGAAAAAAATTCGAAAGTGACCAGAACTTCCGAAACGTTCGAATTGCTTCGTAAATGATGGATGCGCATGCACAACAGAGGCTTCTCTCTCCCTCATTTGTTGAGCTAGCCTGATGGAACTTGCTACAGTGGTAGAAGACTCTCTTCAAAAGTCGGTGTATTGGTGGTTCGATTCTAAAGTCACTTCTGAATTTTTCCGAAAAAAATTGAAAGTGACCAGAAAAAATTCTAAAGTGACCAGAAACACTGGCATTACAAGGATTGTTTGCTTTGCCATCTTTGGTCTGAAGTAGGCTTGGTTGATTAAAAAAAAGACTTCTAAACTCTTGTTCGATTCTAAAGTCACTTCTGAATTTTTCCAAAAAATTTAGAATCTTTAGACTTTAGAATCGAACCACCAACACACCGACTTTTGACTCTCCTGTTCAATTCTAAAGTCACTTCCGAGCCACCAATGCACCGACTTTTGACTCTCTTATTCGATTCTAAAGTCACTTCCGAATTTTTCCCAAAAAACTTTGGAATCTTTAGACTTTAGAATTGAACCACCAATGCACTGACTTTTGACTCTCTTGTTCAATTCTAAAGTCACTTCCGAATTTTTCCAAAAAAATTTAGAATCCTTAGACTTTAGAATCGAACCACCAATGCACCGACTTTTGACTCTCTTGTTCAATTCTAAAGTCACTTCCGAATTTTTCCGAAAAAATTAGGATCTTTAGACTTTAGAATCGAGCCACCAATGCACCGACTTTTGACTCTCTTGTTCGATTCTAAAGTCACTTCCGAATTTTCTGAAAAAATTTAGAATCTTTAGACTTTAGAATCGAACCACCAATGCACCGACTTTTGACTCTCTTGTTCGATTCTGACGTCACTTCCGAACCACCAATGCACTGACTTTTGGCTCTCTTGTTCGATTCTAAAGTCACTTCCGAGCCACCAATGCACCGACTTTTGACTCTCTTGTTCGATACTGAAGTCACTTCCGAACCAGCAATGCACCGACTTTTGACTCTCTTGTTCGATTCTAAAGTCACTTCCGAGCCACCAATGCACCGACTTTTGACTCTCTTGTTCGATACTGAAGTCACTTCCGAACCAGCAATGCACCGACTTTTGACTCTCTTGTTCGATTCTGAAGTCACTTCCGAACCAGCAATGCACCGACTTTTGACTCTCTTGTTTGATTCTGAAGTCACTTCCGAACCACCAATGCACCGACTTTTGACTCTCTTGTTCGATTCTAAAGTCACTTCCGAATTTTCCGAAAAAATTTAGAATCTTTAAACTTTAGAATCGAGCCACCAATGCACCGACTTTTGACTCTCTTGTTCGATTCTAAAGTCACTTCCGAATTTTCCGAAAATTTTTAGAATCTTTAGATTTTAGAATCGAACCACCAATGCACCGACTTTTGACTCTCTTGTTCGATTCTGACGTCACTTCCGAACCACCAATGCACTGACTTTTGGCTCTCTTGTTCGATTCTAAAGTCACTTCTGAACCACCAATGCACCGACTTTTGACTCTCTTGTTCGATTCTAAAGTCACTTCCGAGCCACCAATGCACCGACTTTTGACTCTCTTGTTCGATACTGAAGTCACTTCCGAACCAGCAATGCACCGACTTTTGACTCTCTTGTTCGATTCTGAAGTCACTTCCGAACCAGCAATGCACCAACTTTTGACTCTCTTGTTTGATTCTGAAGTCACTTCCGAACCACCAATGCACCGACTTTTGACTCTCTTGTTCGATTCTAAAGTCACTTCCGAATTTTCCGAAAAAATTTAGAATCTTTAGACTTTAGAATCGAGCCACCAATGCACCGACTTTTGACTCTCTTGTTCGATTCTAAAGTCACTTCCGAATTTTTCCGAATTTTTTTTGAAAGTGACCAGAACTTCCGAAACATTCGAATTGCTTCGTAAATGATGGATGCGCATGCACAACAGAGGAGGCTTCTCTCTCCCTCATTTTTTGAGCTATCCTGATGAAACTTGCTACAGTGGTAGAAGACTCTCTTCAAAAGTCGGTGCATTGATGATTCGATTCTAAAGTAACTTCTGAATTTTTCCAAAAAAATTTCAAAAGTGACCAGAACTTCCGAAACTTCCAAATTGCTTCGTTAATGATGGATGTGCATGCACAACAGAGGAGTCTTCTCTCTCCCTCATTTGTTGAGCTATCCTGATGAAACTTGCTACACTGGTAGAAGACACCTTCCACTCTTAGAATACCAAATTTCAAGGTGTTCAGAGGGAAGAGAAGGAAGGAAGGAGGGAATGAAAGAAGAAAGGGAAGTAAGGAGAGAAGGAAATGGGGAGAGAAAAGGTAAGGGAAAGGAAAAGGGGGAAGGGAAGAGAAGGTAGGAAGGAGGGAATGAAAGAAAAAGGGAAGGAAGCAGAGAAAGAAAGGAGAAGGGAAAGAAAAGGGGGCGGAAAGGAAAAGGAAGAGAAGGAAGGAAGGAGAGAAGGAAAGACTGAAAGGGAGGAAAAGAAGGAGAGAAAGATAGGAGGATAGCAAGAGAGAGGGAAGGTTGGCCACAGCAAAGTGTGACGGGTACAGCTAGTAAATAATACATTAATTAATTAATTGAAAGCCTCTGTCTTCTGTCTTCACTTCCAGGTGAGTCTTTAATCTGGAACTGCCTTCGTAATTATAGCCTAAATTTGATATAATTCCAGTTTCCAGATTTGGGAGAAAACGATGACGGAGGAGGCTGAGAGACAAATGGATGGCGGAAGAGAAATAGCTCTTACAAAGCGCTCCACATCCTCCCAACGACAGCAACGACTGAGAAAAAGTGCTCAAAATATAGATAGCGGTGCTCTTCCAGGAAATGTGGCACGACGGCCCATAGTTCAAGGGTGTGCCAGGGGTAATTACTTCCCTTTGCTTTATTAGCTTCGCCCGGCTCTCTTCCCGCCGTGACGGATCATGTTTAGACTCTTGTTTCGCCCAGCGCTCTGCTTTGCTTTCAGGCCTCTTCCGTCTTCCTGCCATTTTCCTCCGACTCTATTGCTTTTCATTACCATCTGTCTCCGCCTTTGATTTCCAGCCGCTACGGCATGGGAAGCAAACGGGAAATAAAGGACAGGTGCATCTGTATTTACTGCCTGACATGGCTTTCTGCGTTCTCATTGAACAGTTGTGTTGTTAAAGTGAAAAGGAATGCCTCCACCTTCATATCTTCTCAACAGATTGCAGTACTGGTATGCTGCAGGTACTGGCTTGTTCAGTAGACTCTCCTCTACAGTTCCATTTTGGCAGGAAGCCTCAGCATTGAATAGTTGTGCTGTTAAAGTGAAAAGTAATGCCTCCACCTTTGTAACTCCTCAACAGATGGCAGGACTCGTATGCGGCAGGTACTGGCTTGTGCAGTAGACTCTCCTCCACAGTTCCATTTTGACAGGAAGCCTCAGCATTGAATAGTTGTGCTGTTAAAGTGAAAAAGAATGCCTAAACCTTCGTAACTTCTCAACAGATTGCAGTACTGGTATGTGGCAGGTACTGGCTTGTTCAGTAGACTCTCCTCTACAGTTCCGTTTTGGCGGGAAGCCTTAGCATTGAATAGTTGTGCTGTTAAAGTGAAAAGTAATGCCTCCACCTCCGTAACTCCCCAACAGATGGCAGTACTGGTATGTGGCAGGTACTGGCTTGTTCAGTAGACTCTCCTCTACAGTTCCATTTTGGCAGGAAGCCTCAGCATTGAATAGTTGTGCTGTTAAAGTGAAAAGTAATGCCTCCACCTTTGTAACTCCTCAACAGATGGCACAACTGGTATGCAGCACGTACTGGCTTGTTCAGTAGATTCTCCTCTACAGTTCCATTTTGGCAGGAAGCCTTAGCATTGAATGGTTGTGTTGTTAAAGTGAAAAGGAATGCCTCTACCTTTGTAACTTCTCAACAGATGGCAGGACTCCCCCCCCCCCCCCAGCAAACAAAACACACAACAGTATATCCACACTCTCTTCTATACTACAGCTCCCAGCATCCCCTAGACCAGGCCCTTTAGGAGAGGAGGAGAATCCAAATGCACTGCTTCCAAGCGGCAAGCTTTCTTCTCCTTGGATTTCTTTGAGCGCATTCAAATCCCTTCATATTTCCAATTTCCTATTCCTGGACTGCAACTCCCAGCAATCCTCCAGGTAGATAGATTAGATGGAGATCGATAGGTAAGTAGGTAGATACATCAATCAGTCAGGAGGACTGCTGGGAGTTGCAGTCCAAGAATAGGTAGAGAAGGAAGAAAGGGGGAGAAAGAGGAAGTGAAAGAAAAGTGGGGAAGGGAAGAGGAAGAGGAAGAGAAGAAAGGAAGGAGAGAAGGAAAGAAAAAGGAAGAAGGGAAAGAGGGAAGGAAGGAGAGAAAGGAGGAGAGAAAGAGGGAGGGAAATAAAGAAAAGGGGTAAGGAAGGGAAGAGGAAGAGAAGGAAGGAAATAGAGAACGAAAGAAAGGGAAGAAAGAGGGAGGGAAGGAAGGAAGGAAAGAAAGAGGGAGAGAAAGAAAGAAAAGCGGTAAGGAAGGGAAGAGGAAGAGAAGGAAGGAAATAGAGAATGAAAGAAAGGGAAGGAAGAAAGAGGGAGGGAAGGAAGGAAGGAAGGAGAGAAAGGAGGAGAGAAAGAGGGAGGGAAAGAAAAGGGGAAAGGAAGGGAAGAGGAAGAGAAGGAAGGAAGGAAGGAAGGAAGGAAGGAGAGAAGGAAAGAAGAAGGAAGGAAGGAAAGAGGGAAGAAAGGAGAGAAAGGAGGAGAGAAAGAGGGAGGGAAAGAAAAGGGGAAAGGAAGGGAAGAGGAAGAGAAGGAAGGAAGGAAGGAAGGAAGGAAGGAGAGAAGGAAAGAAGAAGGAAGGAAGGAAAGAGGGAAGAAAGGAGAGAAAGGAGGAGAGAAAGAGGGAGGGGAAGAAAAGGGGGAAGGAAGGAAGAGGAAGAGAAGGAAGGAAATAGAGAACAAAAAAGGGGAAGGAAGAAAGAGGGAGGGAAGGAAGGAAGGAAGGAGAGAAAGGAGGAGAGAAAGAGGGAGGGAAAGAAAAGGGGGAAGGAAGGGAAGAGGAAGAGAAGGAAGGAAGGAAGGAGAGAGGGAAAGAAAAAGGAAGGAAGGAAAGAGGGAAGAAAGGAGAGAAAGGAGGAGAGAAAGAGGGAGGGAAAGAAAAAGTGGAAGGAAGGGAAGAGGAAGAGAAGGAAGGAAAGAGAGAACGAAAGAAAGGGAAGGAAGGAAGGAGAGAAAGGAAGAGAGAAAGAGGGAGGGAAATAAAAGGGGGAAGGGAAGAGGAAGAGAAAGAAGGAAAGCAAGAATGAACGAAAGAAATGGAAGGAAGGAAGGAAAGAGAGAGAGAAGGAAGGAGAGAAAGAAAGAAAGAAAGAAAGAAAGAAAGAAAGAAAAGAAAGAGGGAGGGAAGTTTGGCCACAGCATTGCGTGGCGCGTACAGCTAGTAAATAATAAATAAACACATTGAGAATGGATCACAACATATTTACAGAGCGCATGTTTTCCTTGTTTCTCCCCACAGTTCCATTTTGTGATATCGCGAGATCCCTCTTGGGTGAATGGGATCTATGCGGCATTATTGTGAGACAACAGCATGATAAATCCAGAAAGTACATGATGCCCAGGGGCGGCTCAACCATTACGCAAAGTAAGCCTTTGCAGTAGAGTTGATTTTGCCCAGGGGTGCTCTTGAGGCACTCAGGGGGGAAATAGACCTTGACATATGCGAGTTGTAGTTACTGGGATGTATAGTTCACCTAAAATCAAAGAGCATTCTGAACTCCACCAATGATGGAATTGAACTAAACACAGAACTTCCATATTTATTTCTCGTGTCAGGGCAGCCAGTCAGTTATATTACATTTCTGACAGAACAAAGCAAACAAACAGAGAAAATACAGAAGTGTGAGTTTGGTGGTTGATTAAATGTCCTTTGACCAGTATCTGGCCACTTGGAGTGCTTCTGGTGTTGCTGCAAGAAGGTCCTCCCTTGTGCATGTGGCTGGGCTCAGGTTGCATTGCAGCTGTCAGTGGTTTGCTCTTCTTCACACTCGCATGTTGAGGATTCCACTTTGTGGCCCCATTTCTTGAGGTTGGCTCTGCATCTCGTGGTGCCAGAGCGCAGTCTGTTCAGCGCCTTCCAAGTCGCCCCGTCTTCTGTGTACCCAGGGGGGAATCTCTCATTTGGTATCAGCCATTGGTTGAGGTTCAGAGTTTGAGCCTGCCACTTTTGGACTCTCACTTGCTGAGGTGTTCCAGCGAGTGTCTCTGTAGATCTTAGAAAACTATTTCTTGATTTAAGTCATTGATGTGCTGGCTGATACCCAAACAGGGATGAGCTGGAGATGTCTCTGCCTTGGTCCTTTCACTATTGGCTGCCACTTCCCGGCGGATGTCAGGTGGTGCAATTCCGGCTAAGCAGTGTAATTTCTCCAGTGGTGTCGGGCGCAGACACCCCGTGATGATGTGGCATGTCTCATTCAGAGCCACATCCACTGTTTTAGTGTGATGAGATGTGTTCCACACTGGGCATGCATACTCAGCAGCAGAGTAGCACAGCGCAAGGGCAGATGTCTTCACTGTATCTGGTTGTGATCCCCAGGATGTGCTAGTCAGCTTTCGTATGATATTGTTTCTAGTGCCCACTTTTTGCTTGATGTTCAGGCAGTGCTTCTTGTAGGTCAGAGCACGGTCCAGAGTGACTCCCGGGTATTTGGGTGCGCTGCAATGCTCCAGTGGGATTCCTTCCCAGGTGATCCTCAGAGCTCGGGATGCTTCTCTGTTTTGAGATGAAAGGCACATGTCTGTGTTTTAGATGGATTAGGGATCAGTTGGTTTTCCCTGTAATAGGCAGTAAGGACACCTAGAGCTTCGGAAAGCTTCTGTTCAACCATCTCAAAGCTCCCTGCTTGAGTGGTGATGGCACGATCATCAACAGAGATGAAGCTCTCTGTCCCTTCTGGCAGTGGCTGGTCATTTGTGTAGATGTTGAACATGGATGGAGCAAGCACGCTCCCCTGAGGCAGGCCGTTCTTCTGTTTCCGACATCTGCTTCTCTGGCCCTGGAACTCAACAAAGAAGCTCCTGTTTGGTAGCTGATTTCCTTGAGCGGTGATGGCATGATCATCAGCATAGATGAAGCTCTCTGTCCCTTCTGGCTGTGGCTGCTCATTTGTGTAGATGTTGAACATGGATGGAACGAGCACGCTCCCCTGAGGCAGGCCGTTCTTCTGTTTCCGCCATCTGCTTCTCTGGCCCTGGAACTCAGCAAAAAAGCTCCTGTTTTGTAGCAGGTTTCCTATGAGGCGGGTGAGGTGGTCGTCCTTGGTGATATTCTACATTTTTCTCAGGAGGAGGTGGTGGTGGTACACAGTATCATAGGCTGCGGACAGGTCTATGAAGACAGCTCCTGTGATCTGCTGCCTTTCAAAGCCATCTTCTCTGTGCTGGGTCAGGAGAACTTCCATGACGAATAGAAAATAGATATCAGTGATTGGTTGGGGGGGGGGGGGGGCAAAATACTGTTTGCTTACCATTGAAAATTACCTAGGGCCGCCTCTGCCAGCCACGTTTAGTCACGTTATTTTGCCGTTGATGGAAAGCCAATTGCGAGCAAAGGCAGAAAGACTCGCTCTTAAGCAGAACGGACGTTTCAGGCCTTTTGACACTATTTCCTCCCCTGGATTTGCCACCTTTTCGACATGTTAAGCCTTGGCTGGCAATGCTAAAAGGTGCAAATGAAGGTCAGGAATGGAACGATACGGCAAAGTCTCCGTGCGTAGGAAGCGAACAAAATGGAGGATTCTTCCCGAAAGCGTTATCAGTTCTGTTTCAGTGTGAGGAATGGGGGGAAAAACGGAGCAGGTAATTTGGAGTTTTGCAATTTGGACGAGGAGAATGTCAGTCGCGGCTCAAAGCGCCAGTGTTCCTCTCCTTCCTCTGGCGCTCGGCGCAATTGAAACTATTCATCTAGAACATTTGTAGCCTATTAAGTCGGAAATACAATTTCATAGCTTCAGATTAGAGCTGATCAATTTCCCTTTGCAGAACAAGCCGGGGATTTTAGAGGCACGAGCAAATAGGAACGGCACAAATTATGATGTAGCCCAGTGTGTTAAGCGACAAGCAGAAGGTGGTTAGTGGGTGGATCCTACATCGAAGTGGGTAATGGATCTGCAATGAGTCCACCTTGGGCTTTAGTCTGAACTTTAAATGAGCGGCCTAAAATTCGTGTGGGTCACGACAATTCGGGACATACTTGGCGGTGCATTCAACACCTTGGATAGGCCCATTGATAGAGTTTATTTATTAATTCCAGATAGTAAACTTTGGGTAACTCGTTGCTCGTAATAATTTCGTTAAAATTATTTTTGAAGCGATATCGGAACTCGTAATAATTTCGTTAAAATTATTTTTGAAGCGATATCAGAGCTTTTTAAAAAAACCAGAAGTCCCTTTGCCCTTCCGAAGATTTTTCCGCCATTTTTGTTACGACTCAGGAAGAGAGTCGGAAAGTAGGGCTGGGCTGTTTCGTTCGTTAATTTCGTAATTTGTTATTAATTCGTATTTAAAGTAGCTTACGATCCGATATTGAACCATTCAGGATCAACTAAAAATCGAAACGAATTTTTCAATTCATTTCGTAATTGTTTCGTAATTGTTTCGAAATCGTTTCAAAATTGTTTCGTTATTCTGGTGCAAGTTTTATAGTTGTTGTTTGTTTTATCAGTGATAAAAAAATAAATTATCACACCAACAGTCAACAAGAGAGGGAGAGGGAAGCTTCAGAAGTTCCCCCTGTCCCATTTGGAGGGGTTTTTAGCATATTGCACAATCGCGTCCACCATTTACGAATCGATTCGTAATTGTTTCGTAATTGTTTCGTAATTTCCGAAATTTCGTATATATCGAACATTTTTAAAGAAAAAATTCGGAATTCTTTAAAAAAACGAAACGCAAAACCCCCCTAAAAGTAATCGAGTTTAGAAACAAATTTTTCCGTGGTTGCCCAGCCCTATTGGAAAGGATTCAGCTTTCCCCCTCTTCTGGTCCCTGGCCTTGGCTCAAGCCAGAGAAGCCAGTTTTAAAGCCAGACAAGCCAGTTTTAAACCAGAGAAGGAAGAAATTTCCTGGCTTTGGCTCAAACCAGAGAAGCCAGTTTTAAACCAGAGAAGGAAAGAATTTCTTCCGCTTGCTTTCCCCCGATTCTGGTCCCTGGCCTCAGCTCAAGCCAGAGAAGCCAGTTTTAAACCAGAGAAGGAAGGAATTTCCTCCACTTGCTTTTCCCTGCTTCGGGTCCCTGGCCCCGGCTCAAGCCAGAGAAGCCAGTTTTAAACCAAAGAAGGAAGAAATTTCCTGGCTTCAGCTCAAACTAGAGAAGCCAGTTTTAAACCAGAGCAGGAAAGAATTTCCTCTGCTTGCTTTTCCCTGCTTCTGGTCTCTGGCCTCGGCTCAAGCCAGAGAAGCCAGTTTTAAACCAGAGAAGGAAGGAATTTCCTGGCCTCGGCTCAAGACAGAAAAGCCAGTTTTAAAGCCAGAGAAGCTAGTTTTAAACCAGAGAAGGAAGGAATTTCCTGGCCTCAGCTCAAGACAGAAAAGCCGGTTTTAAAGCCAGAGAAGCCAGTTTTAAACCAGAGCAGGAAAGAATTTCCTCTGCTTGCTTTTCCCTGCTTCTGGTCTCTGACCCCGGTTCAAGCCAGAGAAGCCAGTTTTAAACCAGAGAACGAAGGAATTTCCTGGCCTCGGCTCAAGACAGAAAAGCCAGTTTTAAAGCCAGAGAAGCCAGTTTTAAACCAGAGAAGGAAGGAATTTCCTGGCCTCAGCTCAAGACAGAAAAGCCAGTTTTAAAGCCAGAGAAGCCAGTTTTAAACCAGAGAAGGAAGGAATTTCCTGGCCTCAGCTCAAGCCAAAGAAGCCAATTGTAAAGCCAGAGAAGCCAGTTTTAAACCAAGGAAGAAAGGAATTTCCTGGCCTCGGCTCAGGAGAGAAAAGCCAATTTTAAAGCCAGAGAAGCCAGTTTTAAACCAGAGAAGGAAGGAATTTCCTGGCCTCGGCTCAAGACAGAAAAGCCAGTTTTAAAGCCAGAGAAGCCAGTTTTAAACCAGAGAAGGGAGGAATTTCCTGGCCTCGGCTCAAGACAGAAAAGCCAGTTTTAAAGCCAGAGAAGGGAGGAATTTCCTGGCCTCGGCTCAGGACAGAAAAGCCAGTTTTAAAGCCAGAGAAGCCAGTTTTAAACCAGAGAAGGAAGGAATTTCCTGGCCTCAGCTCAAGACAGAAAAGTCAGTTTTAAAGCCAGAGAAGCCAGAATCCGAAACAGGTTTTGAACCACTTTTTTGGATCAATGAAGTCTAATAAGTACCCTGGATAGTAAAGGATTCTGTAATGAAAAGGCAGGGAAGAAAGTTAGGATGTGATTACTTAATTGCAAAGAAATGTAATGCCGCCATGTGGAATGGCTTCCTCAGAGACTATAAATCCAGTAGTAGTCGATGGTTTGGGAGCAATGGGATCTGCAGTGAGTCTGCTCTACATTTTGATCTGACCATACTGATACATTCAGCACCTTGGAGTAACCCCTAAACAGTCCTTGAGATGAGCTCTCCAAGGTGCTGAACTTCAATTGTGGGTTGAATTCTTGCCTTTCTTTGAAGGTTTACTCCAGAAATTGAACTTCTTTGAGATTCAGAAAACTTAGATACTTGGGGATGGAATATTCAGGGATGGAAATGCACGGATACTCAGGCATGGAAAGGCAAGGATACTCAGAACGGAGAGGCAAGGATATTCAGGGATGGAAAGACAAGGATACTCAGGGATGGAATGGCATGGATACTCAGGGATGGAAAGGCATGGATAATCAGGGATGGAAAGACAAGGATACTCAGGGATGGAAAGGCATGGATAATCAGGGATGGAAAGGCATGGATACTCAGGGATGGAAAGGCAAGTATTCTCAGGGATGGAAATGAACGGATACTCAGGGATTGAAAGGCACGGATACTGAGGGATGGAAAGGCAAGGATACTCAGAGATGGAAAGTCATGGATAATCAGGGATGGAAAGCCACGGATACTCAGGGATGGAAATGCACGGATACTCAGGGATGGAAATGCAAGGATACTCGGGGATGGAAAGGCAATGATACTCAGGGATGGAAAGGCATGGATACTCAGGATGGAAAGGCACGGATACTCAGGGATGGAAAGGCACGGATACTCAGGGATTGAAAGGCACGGATACTGAGGGATGGAAAGGCAAGGATACTCAGAGATGGAAATGCACGGATATTCAGGGATGGAAAGGCACGGATACTAAGAGATGGAAAGATATGGATACTCAGGGATGGAAAGGCACGGATACTCAGGGATGGAAAGGCACGGATACTCAGGGATGGAAAGGCATGGATACTCAGGAATGAAAAGGCAAGGATACTTAGGGATGGAAAGGCACGGATACTCAGGGATGGAAAGGCACGGATACTAAAAGATGGAAAGACAAGGATACTCGGGGATGGAAAGATATGGATACTCAGGGATGGAAAGGCACGGATACTCAGGGATGGAAAGGCACGGACACCCAGGGATGGAAAGACATGGATACTCAGGGATGGAAAGGCACGGATACTCAGGGATGGAAAGGCACGGATACTCAGGGATGGAAAGGCACGGATACTCAGGGATGGAAAGACAAGGATACCCAGGGATGGAAAGACATGGATACTCAGGGATGGAAAGCTACGGATACTCGGGGATGGAAAGGCACGGATACAAAGGGATGGAAAGGCACTGATACTCAGGGATGGAAATGCACGGATACTCAGGGATGGAAATGCACGGATACTCAGGGATGGAAAGGCACGGATACTCAGGGATGGAAAAGCATCGATACTCAGGGATGGAAAGACAAGGATAATCAAGATGGAAAGGCACAGATACTCTGGAATGGAAAGGCACAGAGACTCAGGGATGGAAAGGCAAGGATACCTAGGGATGGAAAAGCATAGATACTCAGGGCTGGAAAGACATGGATACTCAGGGATGGAAAGGCACAGATACTCAGGGATGGAAAGGTAAGGATACTCAGGGATGGAAAAGCATCAATACTCAGGGATGGAAAGACATGGATAATCAGGATGGAAAGGCACAGATACTCAGGGATGGAAAGGTAAGGATACTCAGGGATGGAAAGGCACGGATACTCAAGGATGGAAAGGCATGGATACTCAGGGATGGAAAGGCACGGATACTCAGGGATGGAAACGCACAGATACTCAGGGATGGAAAGGCACGGATACTCAGGGATGGAAAGGCACGGATATCCAGGGATGGAACGACATGGATACTCAGGGATGGAAAGACATGGATACTCAGGGATGGAAAGGTAAGGATACTCAGGGATGGAAAGGCAGGATACTCAGGGATGGAAAGACAGGGATAATCAGGATGGAAAGGCAAGGATACTCAGGATGGAAAGGCAAGGATACTCAGGCATGGAAAGACAAGGATACTCAGGACAGAAAGGCAAGAATATACAGGGATGGAAAGGCAAGGATACCCAGGGATGGAAAGGCATGAAAGAATAGCCCAACCACGTAAGTTAGGATGAGTAAGTCCATTGCATAGAAACACAGTGGGTGTGCAATGGCTTCCCTGGAGACTACAACTTGTTTCCTCCCCTTTGCAACACAGCAATCTGTGCCCACCGGAGACAGACAGAGCCTTCCCTTTCATCTCTTTGAAACGTACCTTCCGGCGCCTGGCAACCTGTCAGCCTCAACTCTTTTCCATCTCTTGCTGACTCGGCTTTGCACTCCGCGGAGGCTCCGGCGTCAAGGCCGTTGCCCAAACGAGAGCTGACTGTTGCCTTTCTAGTCAATTTCCCTCACAAGCGCTCCATGTGTTAACACAATCCTTCAGGGCCTGGGTGGCGGGAATCGGAGCTGACAACAGCCCTTTGGAGCAGGAATCTCAACCGGAAAGTTTTAAGTGGTGCCCTCGGGGTTCAGGCTTCCGACTCCGCAGGAAATTCATAGCATCACGGAACTGGAAGGGACCCCCCAAGGCCATCGGGTCCAATCGCTTTCGGCGATGCAAGACGACACAATCCAAGCCCTTCCAAAAAACACCAGGACATTCTCCCTCTATTGCATTATTATACTAGCTTGGGTACCCGGCGCTGCCCGGGTTATTTGAGAAAGAAATGGTGTATCAAGGTTGGTCTTTATCAGTTATTTATATGGCTCGCAGTGGTCTCAGGAAGTAAGTGAAGGTACTGCGAGTCCCATCATCTATGGTCCATCCTCCTCCAAACTGCACCAGGATGGGGAGTGGGTCATGGGGGCTCTGTGTGCCAAGTTTGGTCTTGCTCAGTCATTGGATGAGGGTTGCAGCGGTCTCGGGAAGTGAGTGGATGTACGGCAAGTACCATAATCCATGGCCCACCCTCCTCCAAACAGCAGTAGGATGTAGAGTGGGTCATGGCAACCATCTTTGAGAGTTCTTGGAGAACGGGAGAAGTTCCAGCAGATTGGAGGAGGGCCAATGTGGTCCCAATCTTCAAGAAGGGAAGAAGGATGACCCAAACAATGACCAATGTCCGGTCAGCCTCACGTCGATACCAGGCAAGATTCTGGAAAAGATTGTTAAGGAAGTGGTCTGCAAACACTTAGAAACAAATGCGGTCATCGCGAAGAGTCAACATGGATTTATCAAAAACAAGTCATGCCAGACTCATCTGATCTCTTTTTTTGATAGAGTTACAAGCTGGGTAGATGCGGGAAATGCCGTGGATGTAGCGTACCTGGATTTCAGTAAGGCCTTCGACAAGGTCCCCCATGACCTTCTGGCAAGGAAACTAGTCCAATGTGGGCTAGGCAAAACTATGGTGAGGTGGATCTGTAATTGGTTAAGTGGACGAACACAGAGAGTGCTCACCAATGCTTCCTCTTCATCCTGGAAAGAAGTGGCGAGTGGAGTGCCACAAGCAGGGTTCCGTCCTGGGCCCGGTCCTGTTCAACATCTTTATTAATGACTTAGATGAAGGGCTAGAAGGCAGGATCATCAAGTTTGCAGATGACACCAAATTGGGAGGGAGAGCCAATAGTCCAGAGGACAGGAGCAGAATTCAAAACGATCTTGACAGATTAGAGAGATGATTGGCCAAAACTAACAAAATGAAATTCAACAGTGACAAATGCAAGATACTCCACTTTGGCAGGAAAAACGAAATGCAAAGATACAGAATGGGGGACGATGCCTGGCTCGAGAGCAGTACGTGTGAAAAAGATCTTGGAGTCCTCGTGGACAGGAAGTTAAACATGAGCCAACAATGTGATGTGGCGGCAAAAAAAGCCAATGGGATTTTGGCCTGCATCAAGAGGAGCATAGTGTCTAGGTCCAGGGAAGTAATGCTCCCCATGCTCTATTCTGTTTTGGTTAGACCACATCTGGAATATTGTGTCCAATTCTGGGCACCACAATTCAAGAGAGATATTGACAAGCTGGAATGTGTCCAGAGGAGGGCGACTAAAATGATCAAGGGTCTGGAGAACAAGCCCTATGAGGAGCGGCTTTATGAGTTGGGCATGTTTTGCCTGCAGAAGAGAAGGCTGAGAGGGGATATGATAGCCATGTATAAATATGTGAGAGGAAGCCACAAGGAGGAGGAGGGAGCAAGCTTGTTTTCTGCTTCCCTGGAGACTAGGACGCAATGGAACAATGGCTTCAAACTACAAGA
Source organism: Anolis sagrei (assembly GCF_037176765.1). Classification (NCBI taxonomy): domain Eukaryota; kingdom Metazoa; phylum Chordata; class Lepidosauria; order Squamata; family Anolidae; genus Anolis; species Anolis sagrei. Next base: position 14,466,839 of record NC_090033.1, read on the forward strand.
GAGGAGATTCCATCTAAACATGAGGAAGAACTTCCTGACTGGGAGAGCCATTCAGCAGTGGAACTCTCTGCCCCGGAGTCAGGAAGTTCTTCCTCATGTTCAGATGGAATCTCCTCTCTTGTAGTTTGAAGCCATTGTTCCGCGTCCTAGTCTCCAGGGAAGCGGAAAACAAGCTTGCTCCCTCCTCCCTGTGGCTTCCTCTCACATATTTGTACATGGCTATAGCTGAGAATTCCTTATCTTTTTCTCTCAGAGCCTGGCAGAACGCCGAAGCATCTGTTCGGCTCTCCTGTTTTGACTCATATTCCACCTATCAGAGAGCTGAACAGTGGCTTCAGTGTTCTGCCAGGCTCCAAGAGAAAAAGATAAGGAATTCTCAGCTAAAGCGAAACCAATTTCTCTTTGCTCATTAATTTCTGGAGCTGGGCCAGGTGCCGAGCTGTTTTCAAGCCCCAGATCCTGGGAACTCTCGCTTTAGCTGAGAATTCCTTATCTTTTTCTCTTGGAGCCTGGCAGAACGCCGAAGCCACTGTTCAGCTCTCCTGTTTTGACTCATATTCCACCTATCAAAGAGCTGAACAGTGGCTTCGGCGTTCTGCCAGGCTCCAAGAGAAAAAGATAAGAAATTCTCAGCTAAAGTGAAACCAATTTCTCTTTGCTCATTAATTTCTGGAGCTGGGCCAGGTGCCGAGCTGTTTTCAAGCCCCAAATCCTGGGAACTCTCTGGTAGCAATTCAGGGAGTACGCCATCATTCCCATTCTCATGGGAAACTACACTTTGAACAGGGATTTCCTGGTCATTCTCTGCATCAATATCACTGACCAAATCTATTTGCTCATTAATTTCTTGAAGCCATTGTTCCGCATCCTAGTCTGCAAGGAAGCAGAAAACAAGCTTGCTCCCTCCTCCCTGTGGCTTCCCCTCACATATTTATACATGTGTATAGTTGAGAATTCCTTATCTTTTTCTCTTGGAGTCTGGCAGAACGCCGAAGCCACTGTTCGGCTCTCCTGTTTTGATTGATATCCCACCTATCAGAGAGCTGAACAGTGGCTTCGGCGTTCTGCCAGGCTCCAAGAGAAAAAGATAAGGAATTCTCAGCTAAAGCGAAACCAATTTCTCTTTGCTCATTAATTTCTGGAGCTGGGCCAGGTGCCGAGCTGTTTTCAAGCCCCAAATCCTGGGAACTCTCTGGTAGCAATTCAGGGAGTACCCCATCATTCCCATTCTCATGGGAAACTACACTTTGAACAAGGATCTCCTGGTCATTCCCTGCATCTATATCACTGACCAAATCTATTTGCTCATTAATTTCTGCAGCTGGGCCAGGTGCAGAGCGGTTTTCAAGCCCCAAATCCTGGGAATACTCTGGTAGCAATTCAGGGAGTACTCCATCATTCCCATTCTCATGAGAAACTACACTTTGAACAGGTATCTCCTGGTCATTCTCTGCATCAATGTCACTGACCAAATCTATTTGCTCATTAATTTCTGCAGTTGGGCCAGATGCCGAGCTGTTTTCAATCCCCAAATCCTGGGAACTCTCTGGTAGCAATTCAGGGAGTACGCCATCATTCCCATTCTCATGGGAAACTACACTTTGAACAGGTATCCCATGGTCATTAATGAGCAAAGAGAAATTTGTTTCGCTTTATCTGAGAATTCCTTATCTTTTTCTCTCAGAGCCTGGCAGAACACCGAAGCATCTGTTCGGCTCTCCTGTTTTGACTCATATTCCACCTATCAGAGAGCTGAACAGTGGCTTCGGCGTTCTGCCAGGCTCCAAGAGAAAAAGATAAGGAATTCTCAGCTAAAGCGAAACCAATTTCTCTTTGCTCATTAATTTCTGGAGCTAGGCCAGGTGCCGAGCTGTTTTCAAGCCCCAGATCCTGGGAACTCTCGCTTTAGCTGAGAATTCCTTATCTTTTTCTCTTGGAACCTGGCAGAACGCCGAAGCCACTGTTCAGCTCTCCTGTTTTGACTCATATTCCACCTATCAAAGAGCTGAACAGTGGCTTTGGCGTTCTGCCAGGCTCCAAGAGAAAACGATAAGGAATTCTCAGCTAAAGCGAAACCAATTTCTCTTTGCTCATTAATTTCTGGAGCTGGGCCAGGTGCCAAGCTTTTTTCAAGCCCCAAATCCTGGGAACTCTCTGGTAGCAATTCCGGGAGTACACTATCATCCCCAGAAAGAAAAAGATAAGGAATTCTCAGCTAAAGCGAAACCAATTTCTCTTTGCTCATTAATTTCTGGAGCTGGGCCAGGTGCCGAGCTGTTTTCAAGCCCCAGATCCTGGGAACTCTCGCTTTAGCTGAGAATTCCTTATCTTTTTCTCTTGGAGCCTGGCAGAACGCCGAAGCCACTGTTCAGCTCTCCTGTTTTGACTCATATTCCACCTATCAAAGAGCTGAACAGTGGCTTCGGCGTTCTGCCAGGCTCCAAGAGAAAAAGATAAGGAATTCTCAGCTAAAGCGAAACCAATTTCTCTTTGCTCATTAATTTCTGGAGCTGGGCCAGGTGCCGAGCTGTTTTCAAGCCCCAAATCCTGGGAACTCTCTGGTAGCAATTCAGGGAGTAAGCCATCATTCCCATTCTCATGGGAAACTACACTTTGAACAGGGATTTCCTGGTCATTCTCTGCATCAATATCACTGACCAAATCTATTTGCTCATTAATTTCTTGAAGCCATTGTTCTGCATCCTAGTCTGCAAGGAAGCAGAAAACAAGCTTGCTCCCTCCTCCCTGTGGCTTCCCCTCACATATTTATACATGTCTATAGTTGAGAATTCCTTATCTTTTTCTCTTGGAGTCTGGCAGAACGCCGAAGCCACTGTTCGGCTCTCCTGTTTTGACTTATATCCTGCCTATCGGCGTTCTGCCAGGCTCCAAGAGAAAAAGATAAGGAATTCTCAGCTAAAGCGAAACCAATTTCTCTTTGCTCATTAATTTCTGGAGCTGGGCCAGGTGCTGAGCTGTTTTCAAGCCCCAAATCCTGGGAACTCTTTGGTAGCAATTCCGGGAGTACGCCATCATCCCCACACCCTTCAGGGACGTTCTCATGGGAAACTAGACTTTGAATAGGGACCTCCTGGTCATTCTCTGGATCAATATCATTGCCATCTTGAAACTCGTTGACATCCCTCCCCACATCCAAATCACCCCGATCCTGAAACACAATCACAGGCTGAGCTCCAACTATATCTTGAGCTTCTGACGTTGCCGTTGCCTCAACGAAAATTCGGATGCGGACGTCGTTCCTGAAAGCTGATTTCTCCCCATCTGGAGCCATTTGGGATATTTACGAGCGAGATGGACTCGGAAGCTTTTAGACTCTCTCTCTCTCTCCCTCCTTCTCTCTCTCCGGCTGAATCGCAATTTGAAGAACGCCTCTCCGGCTGATCATCTCATGTCAACATCTATGGATTTGCAGCCTCCCGGATGGTTTGCGATGAGGTTAGATCCACCGTAAATATAATGAAAGGGAAGCTTGCGAGTGCGTTGCCTCCACGGTTGTTGTGAAATACCGAAAGTCTTTCAGAGACGATTCTTCTTCGTTTCCGGAAGATTTAGAGACTGCTCCGTCCCAAGAGCTCGGGAGATGTGAGAACCATTTTTAATACAAATGGCTCTTAAAGGCCACCGTAAAAACAATAGCAGGAAATGGGAAAGGGATTGAACATACTGCAACGGGCGTGAAGTCGAAATTAACTCCATTTTCGGCCCCCGTTTTGTCAAAATATCCCCCGTATTTGTTATTATTTCGTAATTCTCTCAAATATATCTTTGCTTCTTCTGTTTTTTTTCACCATTGCTTTGGTTTTTCCCATCGATGTGAAGAAGAGATGGGAAAACACAGGCGTTGGGCCATATCTGGCCCTCTCTTCCTTCTCTCTTCCTTCTCTTCTTCTTCTCTCTCATCCTCTTCCTCTTCTTCTCTCTTTGTCTTCCTTTCTCTTCACTCCTCCTCCGGTTATTTTTCTCTTCCTTTTCTTCTTTCTTTTATCTCCACTCTTCTCTCTTCTTTTTCTTCTCTTCTCTCTTCTTCCTTCTCTCTCTCTCCTTACTCCTTCCCCTCTTCTCTTCTCTCTCATCCTCTTCTTCTCTCTTTGTGTTCCTTTCTCTTCACTCCTCCTCCAATTATTTTTCTCTTCTTTTTCTTCTTTCTTTTATCTCCGCTCTCCTCCTCCTCCTCCTCTTCCTCTTCTTCTCTCTTTGTCTTCCTTTCTCTTCACTCCTCCGATTATTCTTCTCTTCCTTTTCATCTTTTATCTCCGCTCTTCTTTTTCTTCTCTTCTCTCTTCTCCCTTCTCCTGTTCTTTTTCTACTTTTTCTTCTCCTCCTCTTCTTCTCCTCCTCTCTCTTTTTCCTTCTCTCTTTCTCTCTTCTTCTACTCATATTCCTCCTTTGCCTTCTCTCCTTTCCTCCACTTCCACTCTTCCTCCCCTTCTCCTCTTTCCCATCTACTTCTCCTCACCGTCTTCTCTTCTCTCTCATCCTCTTCTTCTCTCTTTGTAGTCCTTTCTCTTCACTCCTCCTCCAATTATTCTTCTCTTCCTTTTCTTCTTTCTTTTATCTCCACTCTTCTCTCTTCTTTTTCTTCTCTTCTCTCTTCTTCTTTCTCCTGCTCTTTTTCTATTTTTTCTTATCCTCTTCTTCTTCTCCTCTCTCTTTTTTGTTCTCATTTTCTTCTTCTCTCTTTTCTTCTACTCATATTCCTCCTTTGCCTTCTCTCCTTTCCTCCTCTTCCGCTCTTTCTCCCCTTCTCCTCTATCCCATCCTCTTCTCCTCCCCCTTTTCTCTTCTCTCTCATCCTCTTCCTCTTCTTCTCTCTTTGTTTTCCTTTCTCTTCACTCCTCCTCCAATTATTCTTCTCTTCCTTTTCTTCTTTCTTTTATCTCCGCTCTTCTCTCTTCTTCTTTTCCTTCTCTTCTCTCTTCTTCCTTCTCCTGCTCTTTTTCTACTTTTTCTTATCCTCTCTCTTTTCCTTCTCATTTTCTTCTTCTTCTCTCTTCTACTCATATTCCTCCTTTACCGTCTCTCCTTTCCTCCTCTTCCGCTCTTTCTCCCCTTCTCCTCTTTCCCATCCTCTTCTCCTCACCATCTTCTCTCTCTCTCCTTACTCCTCCCCCTCTTCTCTCTCATCCTCTTCTTCTCTCTTTGTCTTCCTTTATCTTCACTCCTCCTCCAATTATTCTTCTCTTCCTTTTCTTCTTTCTTTTATCTCCGCTCTTCTCTCTCTTTTTTCTTTTTTCTTCTCTTCTCTCTTCTTCTTTCTCCTGCTCTATTTCTATTTTTTCTTATCCTCTTCTCCTCTTCTCTCTTTTTTGTTCTCATTTTCTTCTTCTTCTCTCTCTTCTTCTACTCATATTCCTCCTTTGCCTTCTCTCCTTTCCTCCTCTTCCACTCTTCCTCCCCTTCTCCTCTTTCCCATCCTCTTCTCCTCCCCCTCTTCTCTTCTCTCTCATCCTCTTCCTCTTCTTCTCTCTTTGTAGTCCTTTCTCTTCACTCCTCCTCCAATTATTCTTCTCTTCCTTTTCTTCTTTCTTTTATCTCCGCTCTTCTCTCTTCTTCCTTCTCCTGCTCTTTTTCTATTTTTTCTTATCCTCTTCTTCTTCTCCTCTCTCTTTTTTGTTCTCATTTTCTTCTTCTTCTCTCTCTTCTTCTACTCATATTCCTCCTCTGCCTTCTCTCCTCCTCTTCCGCTCTTTCTCCCCTTCTCCTCTTTCCCATCCTCTTCTCCTCACCGTCTTCTCTCTCTCTCCTTACTCCTTCCCCTCTTTTCTCTCATCCTCTTTTTCTTCTCTCTTTGTGTTCCTTTCTCTTCACTCCTCCAATTATTCTTCTCTTCCTTTTCTTCTTTCTTTTATCTCCGCTCTTCTCTCTTCTTTTTCTTCTCTTCTCTCTTCTTCTTTCTCCTGCTCTTTTTCTATTTTTTCTTATCCTCCTCTTCTTCTCCTTTCTCTTTTTTGTTCTCATTTTCTTCTTCTTCTCTCTCTTCTTCTACTCATATTCCTCCTTTGCCTTCTCTCCTTTCCTCCTCTTCCACTCTTTCTCCCCTTCGCCTCTTTCCCATCCTCTTCTCCTCACCGTCTTCTCTCTCTCTCCTTACTCCTCCCCCTCTTCTCTCTTAACCTCTTCTTCTTCTTCTCTCTTTGTGTTCCTTTCTCTTCACTCCTCCTCCAATTATTCTTCTCTTCCTTTTCTTCTTTTTTTATCTCCACTCTTCTCTCTTCTTTTTCTTCTCTTCTCTCTTCTTCTTTCTCCTGCTCTTTTTCTACTTTTTCTTATCCTCTCTCTTTTCCTTCTCATTTTCTTCTTCTTCTTCTCTCTTCTACTCATATTCCTCCTTTGCCTTCTCTCCTTTCCTCCTCTTCCGCTCTTTCTCCCCTTCTCCTCTTTCCCATCCTCTTCTCCTCCCCCTCTTCTCTTCTCTCTCATCCTCTTCCTCTTCTTCTCTCTTTGTAGTCCTTTCTCTAAACTCCTCCTCCAATTATTCTTCTCTTCCTTTTCTTCTTTTTTATCTCCGCTCTTCTCTCCTCTTTTTCTTCTCTTCTCTCTTCTTCTTTCTCCTGCTCTTTTTCCTTATCCTCTTCTTCTTCTCCTCTCTCTTTTTTGTTCTCATTTTCTTCTTCTTCTCTCTCTTCTTTTACTCATATTCCTCCTTCGCCTTCTCTCCTTTCCTCCTCTTCAGCTCTTTCTCCCCTTCTCCTCTTTCCCTCTTCTCCTCATCGGCTTCTCTCTCTCTCTCCTTACTCCTCCCCCTCTTTTCTCTCATCCTCTTCTTCTTCTCTCTTTGTCTTCCTTTATCTTCACTCCTCCTCCAATTATTCTTCTCTTCCTTTTCTTCTTTCTTTTATCTTCGCTCTTCTCTCTTCTTCTTTTCCTTCTCTTCTCTCTTCTTCCTTCTCCTGCTCTTTTTCTACTTTTTCTTATCCTCTCTCTTTTCCTTCTCATTTTCTTCTTCTTCTCTCTTCTACTCATATTCCTCCTTTGCCTTCTCTCCTTTCCTCCTCTTCTGCTCTTTCTCCCCTTCTCCTCTTTCCCATCCACTTCTCCTCCCCCTCTTCTCTTCTCTCTCATCCTCTTCTCTCTTTGTCTTCCTTTATCTTCACTCCTCCTCCAATTATTCTTCTCTTCCTTTTCTTCTTTCTTTTATCTCCGCTCTTCTCTCTTCTTTTTCTTCTCTTCTCTCTTCTTCCTTCTCCTGCTCTATTTCTATTTTTTCTTATCCTCTTCTTCTTCTCCTCTCTCTTTTTTGTTCTCATTTTCTTCTTCTTCTCTCTCTTCTTCTACTCATATTCCTCCTTTGCCTTCTCTCCTTTCCTCCTCTTCCGCTCTTTCTCCCCTTCTCCTCTTTCCCATCCTCTTCTCCTCACCGTCTTTTCTCTTTCTCCTTACTCCTCCCCCTCTTCTCTTCTCTCTCATCCTCTTCTTCTTCTTCTGTCTGTGTTCCTTTCTCTTCACTCCTCCTCCAATTTTTTTCACTTCCTTTTCTTCTTTCTTTTATCTCCGCTCTCCTCCTCTCCTCCTCCTCCTCCTCCTCCTCCTCCTCTTCTTAGAATCATAGAATCATAGAATCAAAGAGTTGGAAGAGACCTCCTGGGCCATCCAGTCCAACCCCATTCTGCCAAGAAGCAGGAATATTGCATTCAAATCACCCCTGACAGATGGCCATCCAGCCTCTGTTTAAAAGCTTCCAAAGAAGGAGCCTCCACCACACTCCGGGGCAGAGAGTTCCACTGCTGAACGGTTCTCACGGTCAGGAAATTCTTCTTCATGTTCAGATGGAATCTCCTCTCTTGTAGTTTGAAGCCGTTGTTCCGCGTCCTAGTCTCCAGGGAAGCAGAAAACAAGCTTGCTCCCTCCTCCTCCCTGTGGCTTCCTCTCACATATTTATACATGGCTATCATATCTCTTCTCAGCCTTCTCTTCTTCAGGCTAAACATGCCCAGCTCCTTAAGTCGCTCCTCACAGGGCTTGTTCTCCAGACGCTTTATCATTTTAGTCGCCCTCCTCTGGACACATTCCAGCTTGCCAATATTTCTCTTGAATTGTGGTGCCCAGAATTGGACACAATATTCCAGATGTGGTCTAACCAAAGCAGAATAGAGCATAGGGAGCATGACTTCCTTAGATCTAGACACTATGCTCCTCTTGATGCGGGCCAAAATCCCATTGGCTTTTTTTGCCGCCACATCACATTCCTGGCTCATGTTTAACTTGTTGTCCACGAGGACTCCAAGATCTTTTCCACACGTACTGCTCTCGAGCCAGGCATTTTCCCCCATTCTGTCTCTTTGCATTTCATTTTTCCTGCCAAAGTGGAGTATCTTGCATTTGTCAATGTTGAACTTCATTTTGTTAGTTTTGGCCATTCATCTCTCCAATCTGTCAAGATCGTTTTGAATCCTGCTCCTGTCCTCTGGAGTCTTGGCTCGCCCTCCCAATTTGGTGTCGTCTGCAAACTTGATGATCCTGCCTTCTAACCCTTCATCTAAGTCATTTTAATAAAGATCCTGAACAGGACCGGGCCCAGGACGGAACCCTACAGCACTCCTAGAAGAGAGGAGATTCCATCTGAACATGAGGAAGAACTTCCTGACTGTGAGAGCCGTTCAGCAGTGGAACTCTCTGCCCCGGAGTGTGGTGGAGGCTCCTTCTTTGGAAGCTTTTAAACAAGGGCTGGATGGCCATCTGTCAGGGGTGATTTGAATGCAATATTCCTGCTTCTTGGCAGAATGGGGTTGGACTGGATGGCCCAGGAGGTCTCTTCCAACTCTTTGATTCTATGATTCTATGACAGGATGGAGTCCAGCTCCACCTCTGATGAGGAGTTATAGGATAAAAGAAAGGTATCAAACTATTGGAACTTTGCAGTAGGCAAAGTGTTGTATTGGGCTTGGAACTTTGTTGCTGCCTTTACTGTCGCCTTGGGTCCTGGGACTGCGGATCGTTGTGCTTCCGTGCTTCTACCGACTAGAATCCTGTAAGTGCTGACTTCTACTTCCCTGCTGACTTTGGATTGTTTTTGGACGACGACATTGCGTTTTGGACTTAACTTCTGCTTTTGGACGTGCCTCGACCTTGGAATGTTTCCTGACTACGTTTTCGCCTTGCTCCCACCTTGTTACCTTGTGTTTTGTGAACTCTGAGTTTTTGAAGCAGTTTGCTTAAAGTTTTTTGTTATCTCTGTATAATCCGGATTATTCTCCAAGTTGCGTTTTTTTGCTTAGCAGTTGCTACAGCCTTTATTTCATTGCTAGAAAAACGGCCTGCCTCAGGGGAGCGTGCTTACTCCATCCATGTTCAACACTTACACAAATGACCAGCCACTGCCAGAAGGGACAGAGAGTTTCATCTATGCTGATGATCATGCCATCACTGCTCAAGTAGGGAGCTTTGAGATGGTAGAACAGAAGCTCTCCGAAGCTCTAGGTGCTCTTACTGCCTATTACAGGGAAAACCATCTGATCCCTAATCCATCTAAAACACAGACATGTGCCTTTCACCTTAAGAACAGACAAGCATCCCGAGCTCTGAGGATTACCTGGGAAGGAATCCCACTGGAGCATTGCAGCGCACCCAAATACCTGGGAGTCACTTTGGACCGTGCTCTGACCTACAAGAAGCACTGCCTGAACATCAAACAAAAAGTGGGCGCTAGAAACAACATCATACGAAAGCTGACTGGCACAACCTGGGGATCACAACCAGACACAGTGAAGACATCTGCCCTTGCGCTATGCTACTCTGCTGCTGAGTATGCATGCCCAGTGTGGAACACATCTCATCACACTAAAACAGTGGATGTGGCTCTTAATGAGACATGCCACATTATCACGGGGTGTCTGCGACCCACACCACTGGAGAAATTACACTGCTTAGCCGGTATTGCACCACCTGACATCCGCCGGGAAGTAGCAGCCAATAGTGAACGGACCAAGGCAGAGACATCTCCAGCTCATCCCCTGTTTGGGTATCAGCCAGCACGTCAATGACTTAAATCAAGACATAGTTTTCTTAGAACTACAGAGACACTCGCTGGAACACCCCAGCAAGCGAGAGTCCAAAAGTGGCAGGCCCAAACCCAGCACCTCAATTCATGGGTGATACCAGATGAGAGACTCCCCCCCGGGCACTCAGAAGACTGGGCGACTTGGAAGGCGCTGAACAGACTGCGCTCTGGCACCACGAGATGCAGAGCCAATCTTAAGAAATGGGGCTACAGGGTGGAATCCTCGACATGCGAGTGCGGAGAAGAGCAAACCACTGACCACCTGCTGCAATGCACCCTGAGCCCTGCCACATGCACAATGGGAGGACCTTCTTGCGGCAACCCCAGAGGCACTCCAAGTGGCCAGAGACTGGTCAAAGGACATTTAACCAAATACCAAATTTACAAAATCTGTGTGGTTTTTTTTTTCTTTTTTTTCTTTTTCCTTTTTTTTCTTTTTTCTTTTTTTCTTCTTTTTTTTTTTTCTTTTTCTTTTTAATCTCTGTGTTTGTTTTGCTCTGTTAGAATTGTAATACAATGGTTGCTGATGACACGATAAATAAATCAAACTATTGGAACTTTGCAGTAGGCAAAGTGTTGTATTGGGCTTGGGACTTGCTGCCTTTACTGTCGCCTTGGGTCCTGGGACTGCGGATCGTTGTGCTTCCGTGCTTCTACCGACTGGAATCCTGTAAGTGCTGACTTCTACTTCCCTGCTGACTTCGGATTGTTTTTGGACGACGACATCGCGTTTTGGACTTAACTTCTGCTTTTGGACTTGCCTCGACCTTGGACTGTTTCCTGACTACGTTTTCGCTTGCTCCCACCTTGTTACCTTGTGTTTTGTGAACTCTGAGTTTTTGAAGCAGTTTGCTTAAAGTTTTTTGTTATCTCTGTATAATCCAGATTATTCTCCAAGTTGCGTTTTTTTGCTTAGCAGTTGCTACAGCCTTTATTTCATTGCTAGACTCACCGAATTCAAGTCTTTCTAAGCTATTTCTTGTTTGTTAATAAACCTTGTTTGCACCTTCTGCTTGTGTTTGGCTCCTTTAAGGCTTCTGGTTCACGACAGAACCTCTCTTGTTCGTAACTTGGGACTACCGGTAAATATTGCCAAAACATATGAATTTGATGAATTAATTTTTTTATTGCTTCTCCGTACCCCAAACAGAACCTGACCCCACCCCCCACCCACCCAGTTGGGAATTTGCACTTTCTAAAGTCCCAAAATACGGACTTATTTTGGGGTACGTGGGCCCGGTTTGAAGCCGAAAAGGGCAGAGCAGCGATCAGGTTTCGCTGTGTGCCACATCTCCTGAAGCGAAAGAGCACGGAGACTTCATTAACCCATAGTAATTAACTAAGTGCTCGCTGCTCCCTGTGCTGTGATTAAAAGTTAACACTCGTGGAATTGAGGCAGACCCGGAGTCACCCCTTCTGACTTTGGGCACCAATGGAAACACAGATCTTAATCCAGAGTGCTTGTATGGGTGTCTCCCCCCTGCAAAAATAGCTGTGTGATAAATTTGGAAAGCTAACAACACTCAATTTAAATTGTGTCATCGTCCTCGCGTTTGATGCCCTGCTCTCTGAAAGAGATGAGAAAACGAAGGGCGCCGCCGCCACATCCCCGGAGAGCCGCCGTTTAATCAGTTTATCAGTCCGGGCAGCGAGGTGAGAGGCGGCCAAGTCGTGCCGTCGCCCCCGTTGATTAATAAGGAATGCAATGAAGACCGACAGCTGGCTTTGACCGCCGTTAATAGAGTCAGCCATTCCTCTCCATCGAGCAGCCGGGCGCAAGGGCGTCCCCGCAAGATGGCTTTGCGGGGGAATGATAACACGAACCGCCACAGGGCCGCTCTCGCGAATTTGGACACTCGTGTTTATTGGGATGGAATTGGAGACACGGTTTCTTCCATCGTTTTGGACATCTGAGGACCAACAGAAAAGCCAAGGGAATGGGAAGGAAGGGGGAAACCTCCCCGTTTTGTTCCCATCAAGTTATTCTGGACTGTTCCTGCAGGAAATGTTACTTACTTACTTAGGCGATCCTTCGTTGTCTGAGTAGGATCGTCCTCCAAGATTGGTGTACTGGCGGTAGGTCCGTAGGTGACTGATCCGCATGTTCTCCCGCAGTGAGGGCATCGGTTTCCAGGTCGGGGTTGCCTTGATGCGCCTTCCTCTTGGCATGTTTCTCGCTTTCACCCTACATTCGCACCTCTTCAAATTCTACAACACTGCTGGTCACAGCTGACCTCCAGCAGGAGCGCTCAAGCGCCAGGGCTTCCCAGTTCTCAGTGTCTATGCCAGAATTTTTAAGGTTGGCTTTGAGCCCATCTTTGAATCTCTTTTCCTGTCCTCCAACATTCCGTTTTCCATTCTTGAGCAGAATAGAGCAACTGCTTTGGGAAACTGTGGGAAAGAACAGACTGCGGAAACTATCGAGGTCTCTCCCTTCTAACCTCGGCTGGGAAAATCCTCACAAGAATCCTTGCAAACCGCCTTCTGCCCCTCTCAGAAGACACCCTCCCAGAATCCCAGAACGGCTTCCGCCCTTCCAGAGGAACCGTGGACAGGATCTTCACTGCACGAGAGCTCCAAGAAAAATGCAGGGAGCAAAACCAACCTCTGTACATGGCATTCATCGACCTTGCAAAGGCATTTGACACAGTGAATCGCAGCTCCAACATGGCCGAAGAGGTTCTCTCACAAATCCTGCAACAACAAACCAGGGATGAGTTTGCAGCACTTCCTAGTTTGGAAGAAGTTAGCAATGCCATCAGCCAACAACAAAGCCAGCGGACCGGATGGGATCCCTGCTGAAATCTTTAAAGAGGGAGGACCTGAGCTGACACACCAACTCCACCAGCTCATAGAAAAGGTGTGGGTGACCGAGAAAATCCCAGCAGATTTCCAGGATGCCACCATCATCACCCTCTTCAAAAAAGGGGGAAGACAAACTGCGGAAACTATCGAGGTATCTCCCTTCTAACCTCCGGTGGGAAAATCCTCGCAAGAATCCTTGCAAACCGCCTTCTGCCCCTCTCAGAAGACACCCTCCCAGAATCCCAGAATGGCTTCTGCCCCTCCAGAGGAACCATGGACATGATCTTCACTGCACTACAGCTCCAAGAAAAATGCAGGGAACAAAATCAACCTCTGTACATGGCATTCATCGACCTTGCAAAGGCATTCGACACAGTGAATGAACCGCAGCGCTCTCTGGACCATCCTCCAAAAAATCGGGTGCCCTAACAAATTTGTGAACATCCTTCGGCTCCTTCATGATGACATGATGGCAACAGTCTTGGACAGCAATGGCTCCCAAAGTGACCCATTTAAGGTGGAATCAGGTGTCAAACAGGGATGTGTTATTGCCCCAACTTTATTCTCCATCTTTATTGCTATGATACTTCACCTTGTTGATGGGAAGCTTCCCACCGGAGTGGAAATCATCTATCGGACAGATGGCAAGCTGTTTAACCTCAGTAGACTGAAAGCCAAAACCAAGATCACAACAACATCTGTTATAGAACTCCAGTATGCTGATGACAATGTCGTCTGTGCGCATTCAGAAGAAGATCTACAAGCTACTCTAAACACCTTCGCAGAAGCATACACGAAGCTCGGCCTGTCACTGAACATCGAGAAAACCAAAGTGCTGTTCCAGCACTCACCAGCCATCCCCTCCCCAAAGCCAGAGATACAACCTAATGGTGTCACATTAGAAAACGTGGACCATTTCCGCTGCCTTGGCAGCCACCTCTCCACCAAAGTAAACATCGAAGCCAAAATACAACACCGCCTGAGCTCTGCAAGTGCAGCATTTTTCCGAATGAAGCAGAGCATGTTTGAGGACCGGGACATCCGTAGGGATACCAAGCTGCTTGTCTATAAAGCTATTGTCCTCCCAACCCTGCTATACGCCTGCGAAACGTGGACTGTCTACAGACGTCACATGCAACTCTTGGAACGATTCCATCAGCGCTGCCTCCGGAAAATCCTGCAAATCTGTTGGGAAGACAAGCGGACAAACATCAGCGTGCTGGAAGAAGCAAAGACCACCAGCATTGAAGCGATGGTCCTCCAACATCAACTCCGCTGGGCCGGCCACGTTGTCCGGATGCCTGACCACCGTCTCCCAAAGCAGTTGCTCTACTCTGAACTTAAGAACGGAAAACGGAACGTTGGTGGACAGGAAAAGAGATTGAAAGATGGGCTCAAAGCCAACCTTAAAAACTCAGGCATAGACACTGAGAACTGGGAAGCCCTAGCCCTTGAGCGCTCCAGCTGGAGGTCACCTGAGACCAGCAGTGCTGCAGAATTCGAGGAGGTACGAGTGGAGGGTGAAAGAGAGAAACGTGCCAGGAGGAAGGCGAGTGAAGCCAACCTTGACCGGGACCGCCTTCCACCTGGAAACCAATGCCTTCACTGTGAGAGAAGATGCGGGTCAAGAATAGGGCTCCACAGCCACATACGGACCCACAAGGAAACCCATCATGGAAGACCATCTTACTTGTCCAACGAGGGATTGCCTAAGTAAGTAAGTAAAGCAGGATTATACATCAGTGGGTGACATAAGTATCTCCCGGATTGTCTTCCTTTGCTGCTCCTCATCTAACACCTGGGTGCCTCGTTTCCCTCCTCTACCACTCCTACTACCAGTTGCAGTGTTGCCAACATACTCTACTACAACAGGGGGAGCTGTCGCTTCACCATCCCCTTGTGGCACCGATGGAGTACTTCCTCATTCTTTTGCACACTGTTGGAGTTTTTGATGGTGCCGAAAATTAGTTAATTTAGCCTCCCCGCATAATAAATAAATAAATAAATAAATAAATAAATAAATATTTGGCCTTACAGATGAAATTGAAATGAGCAAGATTTGAATCTACATTTTCTTTTGGCACCCTGTGATGAATTCCCCACCTTTCTAGGCCAGGCAAAGCCCAGGAGGTAAGCTAAGGAAAAGTCCCAGGAAGTTCAGCAGCTATTTTGGAAGGGTGCCTGGGGGCATCCATCTTAGAAACGCATTTCCTAGCGGGGGCAGTGCTTAGGAGCAGCCTGGAGGGAAATATGGGGATTTGTGGGGATTGGCTGGGAGAGAGTGGGTGGAGCTTAACTTGAGAAAAGAACAAAAATGTCTTTGAGGACACGTTTTAAAACCTGACAGCTCATATTGGGTCTGGGTATCAAAGGAGTTGGAGTTTGGGTTTGTTACGAGAGAGAGGAGGATTTTGGTGTGAAGGAGGGAGGAGTCAGGGAGTGTGTGCTGAACTGTTTATTGAAAGTAACCACAAGCTTTTATTCAATATTGCAACCACTAAGCTAATGCCTGTATTGTTCAAAGTTCTCTCAAATAAACAACATTGTTATTTGTTCACAACAACTGACTCAAGAGTGCCTCTGTGTGAGAAGTTTTAAAGCAGTTTACTGAAAAAGCCGAGTTAAATAGTGGCAACATGTATTCAAAAATAAATCTCTTTATTGTTACCTCAGAGTACAGAGCCTGAGTGCGAATCCAGCCCATTCTAGGTGAAGATACCTCAAGGCAAGCCAAAAGCCAAACATTTCTTTTAAGTGTGGTGGTAGCCAGTGTCCTTTCGGCCAAAAGAGCATTCCAGCTTATTCAGTTTTTGATTTCAATTACTTAAGCCACATTCCATTTCAAGTGGTGGCACAGCTTTTGGGATTTGTTACTTATATAATCCCTAGCCTTTACATTATATATTGGTTTGCAGCGGTTGGGATTTATGGCCAAATAAGCCCCATATCTATTAGGCTTGGGTAACCACGGAAAAAATTGGTTCTAAACTCGTTTTGTTTTTAGGGGGCCCTTGCGTTTCGTTTTTTTTAATAATTCCGAAATTTTCCTTTAAAAAATTTCGAAATTTCGTAAAATTACGAATCGATTTGTTAATGGCGGACGAGATTGCGCAATATGCTAAAAAAAACCCTCCAAATGGGACAGGAGGAACTTCTGAAGCTTCCCTCTCCCTCTGTTGTTGACTGTTGGTGTGATAAAACAAACAACAACTATAAAACTTGCACCAGACATGCGAAAATAATTACGAAATAATTACGAAATAATTTCGAAACAATTTCAAAATAAATTGGAAAAATTGTTTCGAATCTTAATTACTCCTCACACTATTCCTGCATGGCTCAATATTGGATCGTAAGCTAATTTAAATACGAATTAATAACGAACTACAAAATTAACGAACGAAACCACCCAGCCCTATTTACTTAGGCGATCCCTCGTTGCCCGAGTAGGATGGTCCTCCAAGATTGGTGTACTGGTGGTAGGTCCATAGGCGACTGATCCACATGTTCTCCCGCAGTGAGGGCATCGGTTTCCAGGTTGGGGTTGGCTTGACGCGCCTTCCTCTTGGCATGTTTCTCTCTTTTGCCCTCCATTTGCGCCTCTTCAAATTCTACAATGCTGCTGGTCGCATTTGACCTCCAGCAGGAGCGCTCAAGCGCCAGGGCTTCCCAGTTCTCAGTGTCTATGCCGGAGTTTTTAAGGTTGGCCTTGAGCCCATCTTTCAATCTCTTTTCCTGTCTTCCAACATTCCGTTTTCCGTTCTTGAGTTCGAAATAGAGCAATTGCTTTGGGAAACTGTGGTTGGGCATCCGGACAACGTGGCCAGTCCAGCGGAGTTGATGGCGGAGGACCATCACTTCAGTGCTGGTGGTCTTTGCTTCTTCCAACACGCCAACATTTGTCCGCTTGTGTTCCCAAGAGATTTGCAGGATTTTTCGAAGGCAGAGGTGATGGAATCATTCCAGGAGTTGCATGTGACGTCTGTAGACAGTCCACGTTTTGCAGGCATATAGCAGGGTTATACATCAGTGGATGACATAAGTATCTCCCGGAATGTCTTCCTTTGATGTTCTTCATCTAACACCTGGGTGCCTCGTTTCCCTCCTCTACCACTCATACTACCAGTTGCAGCATTGCCAACAGACTCTACTACAACAGGGGAAGCTGTCACTTCACCGTCCACTTGTGGCACCGATGGAGTACTTCCTCATTCTTTTGCACGCTGCTGGAGTTTTTTGTGGCGTCGAAAATTAGTTAAATCAGCCTTCCCGCATAATAAATAAATAAATAAATATTTGATCTTGCAGACGAAATGGAAACTAGCAAGATTTGAATCTGCATTTTCTTCTTGCACCCCCTCCTATCGCTTCAAAGCCTCCACCGTCTCAACGCAACAGGCGGTTTCTTTCATGCAAGCGCATGATTTCCATCAATCTCTCCCAACAGCACCGTCTTCCGCAACCTTCGCACGGTTCCCTTTAATCCCATTTGTTAAAACCAGGGAGGCACCCTATTGCATCGGAGGTGTTTTGCGCTGAAATGTTCTAATGGGCTTTTGGGAAGCCAGCCACGGAGCGCCGAAGACAGAGATAATGGCTGCTTACCGCCCAGAAAGGTCTCCAGTGTTTTTGAAAACACTTCCAGCTCCTTCCCCAAATGGCTTTGGCTTCATTAACAGGCTGCAGAGATCTCAAGGAGACCCTTCAAGGGTCTCTTCCTCCAATGAGATCCACTTCTAATCTTGTTTCTTAACAGATGTGAGATATTGTGTATGCATCAAAAAATGAGCAAATGCTGTTTGGGAGAATGCCCAGATACTCCTTCTTTTGACAAGATGGTCCCAGCTTGATAAAATCTCCTTGCAAAACGGTTGCCTTTGGGGAGGACCCCCCCCCCCCCCCCACACACACACAATTTCTATGGTGTTTTTAGCCTCCCATTGGAGAACAGGTCCCATAGTGTTGTGGGAACTCCCATTGGTCAACCAGTTCCATGATATTGTTGTTGACTCCCATTAAGCAACAAGTCCCATGGTGTTCTTGGCCCCCATAAGAAGATAATTCCCATAGTGTTGGTGGCTTCCCATTAGGCTACAAGACCTATACCGTTGTTGGTCTCCCATTGTGTCACAAGACCCATAGTGTTGTTAGCCTCCTATTGTGCCACAACTCCCATAGTGTTGTTGGCTTCCCATTGGGATACAACTCTCATAGTGTTGTTGGCTTCCCATTGGGATACAACTCCCATAGTGTTGTTGGTTTTCCATTGGGCCACAACTCCCATAGTGTTGTTAGCTTCCCATTGGGCTACAAGTCCCATAGTGTTGTTGGTCTCCCATTGTGCCACAAGTCCCATAGTGTTGTTGGCTTCCCATTGGGCCACAAGTCCCATAGTGTTGTTGGCCTCCCATTGGGCCACAAGTCTCATAGTGTTGTTGGTTTCCCATTGGGCTACAAGTTCCATAGTGTTGTTGGCTTCTCATTGTGCCACAAGTCTCATAGTGTTGTTGGTTTCCCATTGGGCTACAAGTTCCATAGTGTTGTTGGCCTCCCATTGGGCCACAAGTCTCATAGTGTTGTTGGTTTCCCATTGGGCTACAAGTTCCATAGTGTTGTTGGCTTCTCATTGTGCCACAAGTCTCATAGTGTTGTTGGTTTCCCATTGGGCTACAAGTTCCATAGTGTTGTTGGCCTCACATTAGGCCACGTCCCATAGTGTTGTTGGTCTCCAATTGGGCTACAAGTTCCATAGTGTTGTTGGCTTCTCATTGTGCCACAAGTCTCATAGTGTTGTTGGTTTCCCATTGGGCTACAAGTTCCATAGTGTTGTTGGCTTCTCATTGTGCCACAAGTCTCATAGTGTTGTTGGTCTCCAATTGGGCTACAAGTTCCATAGTGTTGTTGGCTTCTCATTGTGCCACAAGTCTCATAGTGTTGTTGGTTTCCCATTGGGCTACAAGTTCCATAGTGTTGTTGGCCTCACATTAGGCCACGTCCCATAGTATTGTTGACCTCACATTGGACCACAAGTTCCATAGTGTTGGTGGTCTTCCATTGTGGCACAACTCCCACAGTGCTGTTTGTCTTCATTTGGGCCACGAGTCCCATAGTGTTATTGGCCTCCCATTGGACCACAAGTCCCATGGTGCTGTTGGCTTCCCATTGGGCCATAAATCCCACAGTGTTGTTGGCCTCCCATTGGGCAACAGGTCCCATAATGTTGTTGGCTTCCCATTGTGCCACAAGTCCCACAGTGTTGTTGGCCTCCCATTTGGCCACAAGTCCCATAGTGTTGTTGGCTTCCCATTGGGCTACAAGTCCCATAATGTTGTTGGCTTTCCATTGGGCCACAAGTCCCATAGTGTTGTTGGCTTTCCATTGGGCCACAAGTCTCATAGTGTTGTTGTTTTCCCATTGGGCTACAAGTTCCATAGTGTTGTTGGCTTCCCATTGGGCCATAAGTCCCACAGTGTTGTTGGCCTCACATTAGGCCACGTCCCATAGTATTGTTGACCTCCCATTGGACCACAAGTTCCATAGTGTTGGTGGCTTCCCATTGGGCAACAGATCCCATAGTGTTGTTGGACTTCCATGGGCCACAAGTCCCATAATGTTGCTGGCCTCTCATTATGTCACAAGTCCCATAATGTTGTTGGCTTCCCATTGTGCCACAATCCCACAGTGTTGGTGGCCTCCCATTTGGCCACAAGTCCCATAGTGTTGTTGGCTTCCCATTGGGCCACAAGTCCCATAATGTTGTTGGCTTTCCATTGGGCCACAAGTCCCATAGTGTTGTTGGCTTCCCATTGTGCCACAATCCCACAGTGTTGGTGGCCTCCCATTTGGCCACAAGTCCCATAGTGTTGTTGGCTTCCCATTGGGCCACAAGTCCCATAATGTTGTTGGCTTTCCATTGGGCCACAAGTCCCATAGTGTTGTTGGCTTCCCATTGTGCCACAATCCCACAGTGTTGGTGGCCTCCCATTTGGCCACAAGTCCCATAGTGTTGTTGGCTTCCCATTGGGCTACAAGTCCCATAATGTTGTTGGCTTTCCATTGGGCCACAAGTCCCATAGTGTTGTTGGCTTTCTATTGGGCCACAAGTCTCATAGTGTTGTTGGTTTCCCATTGGGCTACAAGTTCCATAGTGTTGTTGGCCTCACATTAGGCCACGTCCCATAGTATTGTTGACCTCCCATTGGACCACAAGTTCCATAGTGTTGGTGGCCCCCCATTGGGCAACAGATCCCATAGTGTTGTTGGACTTCCATGGGCCACATGTCCCATAATGTTGTTGGCCTCCCATTATGCCACAAGTCCCATGGTGTTGTTGGTTTCCCATTGGGCCACAGGTACCATCGTGTTGTTGGCCTCCCATTGGGCTACAAGACCCATACTGTTGTTGGTCTCCCATTGTGTCACAAGTCCCATAGTGTTGTTGGTCTCCCATTAGGCTACAAGTCCCATAGTGTTGTTGGTCTCCCATTGTGTCACAAGTCCCATAGTGTTGTTGGCCTCCCATTGTGCCACAGCTCCCATAGTGTTGTTGGCTTCCCATTGGGATGCAACTCCCATAGTGTTGTTGGCTTCCCATTGGGATACAAGTCCCACAGTGTTGTTGGCCTCCCTTTGGGCCTCAAGTCCCATAATTTTGTTGGCCTCCCTTTGGGCCACAAGTCCTGTAGTGCTGTTGGCCTCCCATTGGGCACAAGTCCTGTAGTGTTGTTGGACAACAGATCCCATAGAGTTGTTGGCTTCCCATTGGGCCACAAATCCCATAGTGTTGTTGGCCTCCCTTTAAGCAACAGATCCCATGGTGTTGTTGGCCTTCTATTGGACCACAAGTCCCATAGTGTTGTTGGCTTCCCATTGTGCCACAAGTCCCATAGTGTTGTTGGCTTCCCATTGGGCCACAAGTCTCATAGTGTTGTTGGCCTCCCTTTAAGCAACAGATCACATGGTGTTGTTGGCCTTCCATTGAGCCACAAGTCCCATAGTGTTGTTGGCTTCCCATTGGGCCACAAGTCCTGTAGTGTTGTTGGTCTCACATTGGGCCACAAGTCACATCGTGTTGCTGGCTTCCCAACAACACTATTGGGCCACAAATTCTGTAGTGTTGTTGGCCTCCCATTGGACAACAGATCCCATAGTGTTGTTGGCCTCCCATTGGGCCACAAGTCCCATAGTTTTGTTGGCCTCCCATTGGGCCACAAGTCCTGTAGTGTTGTTGGCCTCCCTTTGGGCCACAAGTCCTGT
Source organism: Anolis sagrei (assembly GCF_037176765.1). Lineage (NCBI taxonomy): Eukaryota > Metazoa > Chordata > Lepidosauria > Squamata > Anolidae > Anolis > Anolis sagrei. The sequence continues at coordinate 14,487,918 of NC_090033.1, forward strand.
AGTGTTGTTGGCCTCACATTGGGCCATGTCCCATAGTATTGTTGACCTCCCATTGGACCACAAGTTCCATAGTGTTGGTGGTCTCCCTTTGGGCCACAAGTCCTGTAGTGTTGTTGGCTCCCATTGGACAACAGGTCCCATAGTGTTGTTGACCTTCCATTGGGTCACAAGTCCTGTAGTGTTGTTGGCTCCCATTGGACAACAGGTCCCATAGTGTTGTTGACCTTCCATTGGGTCACAAGTCCTGTAAAGTTGTTGGCCTCCCATTGGGCCACAAGTCCTGTAGTGTTGTTGACCTCCCATTGGACCACAAGTTCCATAGTGTTGGTGGCCTTCCATTGGGCCACAAGTCCCATAGTGTTGTTGGCCTCCCTTTGGGCCACAAGTCACATAGTGCTGTTGGCTTCCCAACAACACTATTGGGCCACAAGTTCTGTAGTGTTGTTGGCCTCCCATTGGACAACAGGTCCCATAGTGTTGTTGGCCTCCCATTGGGCCACAAGTCCTGTAGTGTTGTTGGTCTCACATTGGGCAACAGGTCCCATAGTGTTGTTGGCCTTACATTGGGCCACAAGTTCCATAGTGTTGTTGGCCTCCCTTTGGGCCACAAGTCCCATAGTGTTGTTGGCCTCCCTTTGGGCCACAAGTCCTGTAGTGTTGTTGGCCTCACATTGGGCCATGTCCCATAGTATTGTTGACCTCCCATTGGACCACAAGTTCCATAGTGGTCTCCCTTTGGGCCACAAGTCCTGTGGTCTCCCTTTGGGCCACAAGTCCTGTAGTGTTGTTGGCCTCCCATTGGGCACAAGTCCTGTAGTGTTGTTGGACAACAGATCCCATAGAGTTATTGGCTTCCCATTGGGCCACAAATCCCATAGTGTTGTTGGCTTCTCATTGTGCCACAAGTCCCATAGTTTTGTTGGCCTCCCATTGGGCCACAAATCCCATAGTGTTGTTGGCTTCTCATTGTGCCACAAGTCCCATAGTTTTGTTGGCCTCCCATTGGGCCACAAATCCCATAGTGTTGTTGGCTTCTCATTGTGCCACAAGTCCCATAGTTTTGTTGGCCTCCCATTGGGCCACAAGTCCTGTAGTGTTGTTGGCCTCACATTGGGCAACAGGTCCCATAGTGTTGTCGGCTTTCCATTGGGCCACAAGTCCCATAATGTTGTTGGCCACTCATTATGCCACAAGTCCCATAATGTTGTTGGCTTCCCATTGTGCCACAAGTCCCACAGTGTTGTTGGCCTCCCATGGGGCCACAAGTCGCATAGTGTTGTTGGCTTCTCATTGTGCCACAAGTCTCATAGTGTTGTTGGCTTCCCATTGTGCCACAAGTTCCATAGTGTTGTTGGCTTGCCATTGGGCCACAAGTCTCATAGTGTTATTGGCCTCCCTTTAAGCAACAGATCACATGGTGATGTTGGCCTTCCATTGGGCCACAAGTCCCATAGTGTTGTTGGCTTCCCATTGGGCCACAAGTCCTGTAGTGTTGTTGGTTTCCCTTTGGGCCAGAAGTCCCATAGTGTTGTTGGTCTCACATTGGGCCATGTCCCGTAGTATTGTTGACTTCCCATTGGACCACAGGTTCTATAGTGTTGGTGGCCTTCCATTGGGCCACAAGTCCCATAGTGTTGTTGGCCTCCCTTTGGGCCACAAGTCCTGTAGTGTTGTTGGCCTCCCATTGGGCCACAAGTCCCATAGTTTTGTTGGCCTCCCATTGGGCCACAAGTCCTGTAGTGTTGTTGGCCTCCCTTTGGGCCACAAGTCCTGTAGTGTTGTTGGCCTCCCATTGGGCCACAAGTCCTGTAGTGTTGTTGGCCTCACATTGGGCAACAGGTCCCATAGTGTTGTCGGCTTTCCATTGGGCCACAAGTCCCATAATGTTGTTGGCCACTCATTATGCCACAAGTCCCATAATGTTGTTGGCTTCCCATTGTGCCACAAGTCCCACAGTGTTGTTGGCCTCCCATTGGGCCACAAGTCGCATAGTGTTGTTGGCTTCTCATTGTGCCACAAGTCTCATAGTGTTGTTGGCTTCCCATTGTGCCACAAGTTCCATAGTGTTGTTGGCTTGCCATTGGGCCACAAGTCTCATAGTGTTATTGGCCTCCCTTTAAGCAACAGATCACATGGTGATGTTGGCCTTCCATTGGGCCACAAGTCCCATAGTGTTGTTGGCTTCCCATTGGGCCACAAGTCCTGTAGTGTTGTTGGTTTCCCTTTGGGCCAGAAGTCCCATAGTGTTGTTGGTCTCACATTGGGCCATGTCCCGTAGTATTGTTGACTTCCCATTGGACCACAGGTTCTATAGTGTTGGTGGCCTTCCATTGGGCCACAAGTCCCATAGTGTTGTTGGCCTCCCTTTGGGCCACAAGTCCTGTAGTGTTGTTGGCTTTCCATTGGGCCACAAGTCCCATAGTGTTGTTGGCTTTCCATTGGGCCACAAGTCTCATAGTGTTGTTGGTTTCCCATTGGGCTACAAGTTCCATAGTGTTGTTGGCTTCCCATTGGGCCATAAGTCCCGCAGTGTTGTTGGCCTCACATTAGGCCACGTCCCATAGTATTGTTGACCTCCCATTGGACCACAAGTTCCATAGTGTTGGTGGCTTCCCATTGGGCAACAGATCCCATAGTGTTGTTGGACTTCCATGGGCCACAAGTCCCATAATGTTGTTGGCCTCTCATTATGTCACAAGTCCCATAATGTTGTTGGCTTCCCATTGTGCCACAATCCCACAGTGTTGGTGGCCTCCCATTTGGCCACAAGTCCCATAGTGTTGTTGGCTTCCCATTGGGCCACAAGTCCTGTAGTGTTGTTGGTCTCACATTGGGCCACAAGTCACATCGTGTTGTTGGCTTCCCAACAACACTATTGGGCCACAAATTCTGTAGTGTTGTTGGCCTCCCATTGGACAACAGGTCCCATAGTGTTGTTGGCCTCCCATTGGGCCACAAGTCCTGTAGTGTTGTTGGTCTCACATTGGGCAACAGGTCCCATACTGTTGTCGGCCCTCCATTGGGCCACAAGTTCCATAGTGTTGTTGGCCTCCCTTTGGGCCACTAATTCCATAGTGTTGTTGGCCTCCCATTGTGTCACAAGTCCTGTAGTGTTGTTGGCCTCACATTGGGCCATGTCCCATAGTATTGTTGACCTCCCATTGGACCACAAGTTCCATAGTGTTGGTGGTCTCCCTTTGGGCTACAAGTCCCATAGTGTTGTTGTCTCCCTTTGGTCCACAAGTCCTGTAGTGTTGTTGGCCTCCCATTGGGCAACAGATCCCATAGTGTTATTGGCTTTCCATTGGGCCACAAGTACCATAGTGTTGTTGGCCTCCCATTGGGCCACAAGTTCCATTGTGTTGGTGGCCTCCCATTGTGCCACAACTCCCATAGTGTTGTTGGCTTCTCATTGTGCCACGAGTCTCATAGTGTTGTTGGTTTCCCATTGGACTACAAGTTCCATAGTGTTGTTGGCTTCCCATTGTGCCACAAGTCCCATAGTGTTGGTGGCTTCTCATTGTGCCACAAGTCCCACAGTGTTGTTGGTTTCCCTTTGGGCCAGAAGTCCCACAGTGTTGTTGGCCTCACATTGGGCCACGTCCCATAGTATTGTTGACCTCCCATTGGACCACAAGTTCCATAGTGTTGGTGGCCTTCCATTGGGCCACAAGTCCCATAGTGTTGTTGGCCTCCCTTTGGGCCACAAGTCACATAGTGCTGTTGGCTTCCCAACAACACTATTGGGCCACAAGTTCTGTAGTGTTGTTGGCCTCCCATTGGACAACAGGTCCCATGGTGTTGTTGGCCTTCCATTGGACCACAAGTTCCATAGTGTTGTTGACTTCCCAACAAGACTATTGGGCCACAAGTCCCATAGTGTTGTTGGCTTCTCATTGTGCCACAGGTCTCATAGTGTTGTTGGTTTCCCATTGGACTACAAGTTCCATAGTGTTGTTGGCTTCCCATTGGGCCACAAGTCTCATAGTGTTGTTGGCCTCCCTTTAAGCAACAGATCACATGGTGATGTTGGCCTTCCATTGGGCCACAAGACCCAAAGTGTTGTTGGCTTCTCATTGTGACACAAGTCATATAGTGTTGTTGGTTTCCCATTGGGCTACAAGTTCCATAGTGTTGTTGGCCTCCCATTGGGCCACAAGTCCCATAGTGTTGGTGGCCTTCCATTGGGCCACAAGTCCTGTAGTGTTGTTGGCCTCCCTTTGGGCCACAAGTCACATAGTGTTGTTGGCCTCCCTTTGGGCCACAAGTCCTGTAGTGCTGTTGGCCTCCCAATGGACCACAAGTCCCATAGTGTTGTTGGCCTCCAATTGAGCCACAAATCCCATAGTGTTGTTGGCCTCCCTTTAAGCAACAGATCCCATGGTGTTGTTGGCCTTCTATTGGACCACAGGTTCCATAGTGTTGGTGGCCTTCCATTGGGCCACAAGTCCCATAGTGTTGTTGACCTCCCTTTGGGCCACAAGTCCTGTAGTGTTGTTGGCCTCCCATTGGGCCACGTCCCATAGTATTGTTGACCTCCCATTGGACCACAAGTTCCATAGTGTTGTTGGCCTCCCTTTGGGCCACAAGTCCCATAGTGTTGTTGGCTTCCCTTTGGGCCACAAGTCCTGTAGTGTTGTTGGCCTCCCATTGGGCCACGTCCCATAGTATTGTTGACCTCCCATTGGACCACAAGTTCCATAGTGTTGGTGGTCTCCCTTTGGGCCACAAGTCCTGTAGTGTTGTTGGCTCCCATTGGACAACAGGTCCCATAGTGTTGTTGGCCTTCCATTGGGCCACAAATCCCATAGTGTTGTTGGCTTCTCATTGTGCCACAAGTCCCATAGTGTTGTTGGCCTCCCTTTGGGCCACAAGTTCTGTAGTGTTGTTGGTCTCACATTGGGCAACAGGTCCCATAGTGTTGTCGGCCTTCCATTGGACCACAAGTTCCATAGTGTTGGTGGCCTTCCATTGGGCCACAAGTCCCATAGTGTTGTTGGCCTCCCATTGGGCCACAAGTCCTGTAGTGTTGGTGGCCTTCCATTGGGCCACAAGTCCCATAGTGTTGTTGGCCATGTCCCATAGTATTGTTGACCTCCCATTGGACTACAAGTTCCATAGTGTTGGTGGCTTCTCATTGTGCCACAAGTCTTATAGTGTTGTTGGCTTCCCATTGGACCACAAGTCCCATAGTGTTGTTGGCCTCCCATTGGGCAACAGGTCCCATCTTGATCTGGTTCCCATTTTGCAACGAGTCTCATGGCATTCTGGTTCCATGGATGCGTTTTTAATATCGTAAGCAACACTTGATAGCGTGGAAAGCAATCATATGTTATAGGTAATCATCAATGTTCACAATGACAAAGAGTTCTGTGGTGGCAGGAGAACTTGGTCCATTCATCGCCATCACCTCCACCACCATCCTGATCTTACCCTCCATGTGTTTTCATTACGTCTTCCGATGCCATTGTTCAGCCTCCTTTTCTCTAAGCCTTTGCCCTTCTTCCTTTTCTTTCAAAAGCCGTGTTTGATTTATCCTCCCCTTAATGGGAATATGCTTTTAATAAGGACGCATGGCTCCTGAACAAGATGTCGGAGCCAAAGTAGCAAATTGAATGGCGCTCGCAGCATCCCTCCCACTTAAGCTTCTTCTTCTTCTTTTTTTGGCAGTGACATAATTTATTTCCAAATTCATCTGTTTGATTCAACTCGCTTTAAAATAGCATTTGCATTCTCTGGCCGTCCCGCCAAGGAGCCGATCTGGCTCGCGCAACGGCCCTCTCCATAATCCCATCTTCTCCTCAGATACATCTCCGCTTATGACCTTCATCTATCCACTTGCGTTGCTGTCCATCGTCCAAAGCGGCTTCTCTCAGATTATTTTGTCGTGTCATCAGCAACCATACCATTGTATTACGTTTCTAACAGAACAAAACAAACAAATAGATAGAAAAAACACACATTTTGCAAACGTGGTAGTTGATTAAATGTCGTTTGACCAGTATCTGGCCACTTGGAGTGCCTCTGGTGTTGCCCCAAGAAGGTCCTCCATTGTGCATGTGGCAGGGCTAAGCTTATTATTATTATTATTATTATTAGCTTTACCCGCCATGCGTTGCTGTGGCCAGCCTTCTCTCCCTCTTTCTCTCTTCTTTCATTCCTTCCTTCATTCCATTTCCTTCTTTCCTTTCTTCCTTCTCTACCAGTGGAGGGGGATGGGGAGGAGGGATGGATTGGGTCAGGGCGGTAAGGGATGGGGTGAGGATTGGAGGGGGCGTAGTTTCCTGGGAAGGGCCATGACTGGCGGAGGAGAAGGGCAGGAGGGAAGGATTGCGTCAGTGCGGGAAGGGGCGGGGCAGCAAAAGGGAGGGGGCCTGGTTTTCTCGGTGGGGGCGTGGGTGGCGGAGGAGGAGTAGGGGAAGGAGGGAAGGATGGCGTATGGGTGGGTAGGGGCGGGGCGGCGGAGGGTGGGGGCGTGGCTTTCTTGGAGGGGGCATGGGCAGGGAAGGAGGAGGAGGGGAGAAGGGAAGGATGGCATATGGGCTGGTAGGGGCGGGGCGGTGGAGGGTGGGGGAGTGGTTGTGTCGGAGGGGGTGTGGGAGGTGGAGGAGGAGGAGGGGAAGGAGGGAGGGATGGCATATGGGCGGGTAGGGGTGGGGCGGCGGAGGGTGGGGGCGTGGCTTTCTCGGTGGGGGCGTGGGTGGGGGAGGAGGAGGAGGGGGAGGAGGGAAGGATGGCGTATGTGTGGGTAGGGGCGGGGTGGCGGAGGGTGGGGGCGTGGCTTTCTCGGAGGGGGCGTGGGCGGTGGAGGAGGAGGAGAGGAAGGAGGGAAGGATGGCGTATGGGCAGGTAGGGGCAGGGTGGCAGAGGGTGGGGGCGTGGCTTTCTCGGAGGGGGCGTGGGTGGCGGAGGAGGAGGAGGGGAAGGAGGGAAGGATGGCGTATGGGTGGGTAGGGGCGGGGTGGCGGAGGGTGGGGGCGTGGCTGTCTCGGAGGGGGCATGGGCGGCAGAGGAGGAGGAGGGGAAGGAGGGAAGGATGGCGTATGGGCGGGTAGGGGCGGGGCGGCGGAGGCGTGGCTTTTTCAGAGGGGGCGTGGGCGGGGGAGGAGGAGGAAGGAAGGATGGTGTATGGGCGGGTAGGGGCGGGGCGGCGGAGGGTGGGGGCGTGGCTTTCTCGGAGGGCGCGTGGGCGGTGGAGGAGGAGGAGGGGAAGGAGGGAAGGATGGCGTATGGGCATGTAGGGGGCGGGGCGGTGAAAGGAGGGGCGTGGCTTCCACAGAGGGGGCGTGGTCCGGCCATGTGCCCACGCCGGGCGGCTCACGTCAGAATGGCTCTGCGCATGCTCTGTTTGTTTCTGTGATTGTGAGTTTGTTGTAATGTTGCTTTGAATTGTGATGAGTGTTGTGCATACCTTGTGGTTTGAGGTATGTGTACGGGAAGTTTGGTGAGTTTTCGTCTGGGGGTTTTCGCGTTTTGCGGTCCCTAACGACGCCCTTTTGGATTTTATATATATAGATTGTTATCTTTATTGGTACCCCGCTAACATCTCCTGAAGGACCCGGTGTGGCTTACAAAGGCCAAGGCCCTCAATAACACAACAGCATAACAAATACAACAATAAAACTCATAAAGCAAACCAATAAACATTAAAGCAATAACAGTAAAACATTAAAACAATACATAATGACACATTTAAAAATAGGGCCGGGCTAAATGTAACGACTAAAATTAAAAGTGCTGGACATGACAGGTGAAATGTAAGGATTTTAGGGTAGGTGCGATGTGCAGGCAATCTTAAATCTCTAGTAAAGTGCGTTTGGGACATGATGCTGGGAGTTTCCTATTCTGGAAAGGCACACTGGAACAGCCAGGTCTTCAAGCTCTTCCTAAAGACTGCCAACGTTGGGGCTTGTCTGATGTCCTTGGGGAGAGAGTTCCAGAGTCGGGGGGCCACCACAGAAAAGGCCCTGTCCCTCGTCCCACCAAACACGCTTGCGACGCAGGTGGAATCGTGAGCAGGGCCTCTCCAGATGAACGGAGGGATCGTGTGGGTTCATATACGGAGATGTGGTCACACAAGTAGGCGGGTCCCAAACCGTTTAAGGCTTTGTAGGTGAGCACCTGCACCTTGAATTGGGACCGGAAAATGAACGGCAGCCAATGGAGCTCCTGAAACAGGAGGGTTGACCTCTCTCTGTAAGGAGCACCAATTAACAACCTGGCCGCCGCCCGTTGGACCAGTTGAAATTTCTGAGCCGTTTCCAAGGGCGCATTACAGTAGTCCAATCTAGAGGTGACCAAGGCATGGACAACCCCGGCCAGATCAGCCTTTACGAGGTATGGTTGCAGTTGGCACACAAGTCTCAATTGTGCAAAAGCCCTCCCGGAGACCGCCGACGTCTGAGCCTCAAGCGTAATCGATGAATCCAGGAGGACTCCCAAACTGCGGACCTGTGGCTTCAGGGGGAGTGTAACCCCGGCCAGCACAGGTTGCCACCCTATACCCCGATCCAGTTTACTATCGACCAGGAGGACCTCTGTCTTGTCGGGACTGATCTTCAGCTTGTTCATCCTCGTCCAGCATCCGAGAGGCTTCCTTGGAGTTCGGTGGAAAAGTGTAGTAGAGTTGTGTGTCATCTGAGTAGAGATGGCACCCAATTCCAAAACTCCGGATGGCCTCTCCCAGCGGTTTCATGTAGATGTTAAAAAGCATGGGAGACAGAATAGAGCCTTGCGGGACCCCACAGGTCAAAGGCCAGGGGTCCGAGCAGGCGTCTCCCAGCTTCACCATCTGGGATTGGTTGCATTGCAGCAGGTGGTCAGTGGTTTGCTCTTCTCCGCACTCGCATGTCGTGGATTCCACTTTGTACCCCCATTTCTTAAGATTGGCTCTGCATCTCGTGGTGCCAGAGTGCAGTCTGTTCTACTGCTTCTAAATGTCCAGTGATTTTGTACTGTGTATATTGAAACTGTTGTTGTTAACTGCTCTGAGTCGCCTAAGGGCTGAGAAGAGTGGTATACAAATGAAGTAAATAAATAATAATAAGTAAATTTTAGAAGCTGACAGGCAGAGAAGGGAGGAAGGGACAGAGAATCAAGGCTGCTTCTGCGGGGGAAGAATTCCAGGTGCAAGCCAGGCTATGGAAAAGTGAGAGTGAGAGGGACTACTGAAGGTCGAAGGAATGCTTTCATGCATTGCTGTCCTTAATTAGAGAAAGAATCACTTTTGGTTTTCAGATCAAGCAACATATTTATTTATTTATTTGTGATATTTCTATCCCACCTTTCTCAGCCCGAAGGCGACTCAAGGTGACTTACAAATTGGCAGCAGATAGAGCAAGAAACTCCTCCCTTGGTTCTCGCTTCAAGCCATGTCTTGTAGGCCTGGGTAACAACGGAAAAATTTGTTTCTAAAATCGATTCGTTTTTTGGGGTTTTTTGCGTTTCGATATTTAAAAGAATTCCAATTTTTTTCTTTAAAAAAGTTGGATATTTACGAAATTTCATAAATGTTTAAAAAATTACAAAACATTAACGAAACAATAACGAAACAATAACGAATCGATTCGTTAATGGCGGACGCGACCGCGCAATACGCTAAAAAACCTCCAAATGGGACAGGGGGAACTTCTGAAGCTTCCCTCTCCCTCTGTTGTTGACTGTTGGTGTGATATTTATAATTTTTTTCCACTAATTAAACAAAAAACAACTATAAAACTTGCCCCAGACATGCGGAAATAATAACGAAACGACCTCAAAACGATAACGAAAGAATGCATAACGAATCCGAAGCATTTACGAAACGAATTTAAAAATTTGTTTCGTTTTTAAGTTGCTCCAGAATGGTTCGTTATCGCTTCGTTATAAAAAAAATAACGATTTTTTAACGAATTACGAATTAACAAAACGAAACCACCCAGCCCTAATGTCTTGGTCAAGTTTTGCTTTAAGTCTTGGGGATTTTACCATGGACTCAAGCTCATGTATTGTTCTATGATTCTTGGATTACTCAAATTGATGTTTTATTCCTTGTCTTTTGGATTATTCAAGCTCATGATTTTCCCCTCCTCCTTGGATTTATGTTCCTGCTTTAACCTTTGCATTGGAAATTTATCTCTGGCTTTTGGGACTCCTTTTATCTTAACTATTTGGATTTTTTTACTCTTTAACTGTGTGTGTTTTTTCAATAAACTGTTTATTCCTATATATCAGCCACACTTCTACTTTTAATTACATTTTTAATTCATAAATTTTGCAATTGCTAAATGCCCCCCCCCCCCCACCAATTCGTATAACAAAGTAATGAAACAAATCCCCATCTCAAAGTTGGACCGATATTTCTCTCTATTCAGGAAAATGCCATTTTTTTCTGTCTGATTTACATCAAGGCACAAAACCTCAGGCAGGTGCCATCAAAAGAGAAGTCATCCAATGCCTCATTTTTGTCCAAAGGCAAGCATTAAAGTGCTTCTTATGACAATGGTTCATATGTTGATGCGTGCAATTAATATATATATTTTACAACCTATAATTTAAATAATGAAGTTGCTTAGTCAGGTATTTCCCTTTTCCCCCCAGACTTGCAAAATGACAATTTTTTTAATGGGCAGTTGTCAAGTCCAACACAACTTTGAAGAGAGATGGTCCTTTTCTGAAGGGCAAAATACATGTAGAGCAAGCTGAGCTGAGCTTTTTATGAGCACTGATGGATCGACCTCACTTTCTATAGGAAGGAGTTTGGTTTGGTTCGAATTCCTCCAACATTCATTTTCCCTCTTAATCTGGTATATAATAATAATAATAATAATAATAATAATAATAATAATAATAGAATGTAATAAGAATATAATATTCTAATTATAATATTATAAAATTATAATATTATAATATAATATATTATTATTTAATAATAATAATAATAATAGAATGTAATAAGAATATAATATTCTAATTATAATATTATAAAATTATAATATAATATATTATTACATTATAATATATTATTATTATTTAATAATAATAATAATAATAATAGAATGTAATAATAATAATAATAATAATAATAATAATAATAATAACTAGCTGTGCCCTGCCACACGTTGCTGTGGCCTTTAGTAAGAGTTTTGAAGTCTGTGCCTGGCCTCTCTTCCTTCCTTCCCTCGCCCTCTTTCCCTCTTTCTCTCTCTCACACTCCTTCCTTTCCCCTCTTTCTCTCTCTCTCTCTCTCTCTCTCTTTGGCATCCCTCCTTCCCAGGGCCGTAGCCAGAAAAAAATTTCGGGGAGGGTTGACAATTTCGGGAGGGGGGGCTGGAAATTTCGGGGAGGGTTGAAAATTACAGGAGGGGGGGTTGAAACCTGCCTCCTAGCTCACGCTGAAGCAAAGAGCACAGCAGGGGGCAGAGCAACCTTCAATAGCCTGCAGCTCCGTCCCTGTCAACCACCTCCACCAAGTCTGGCCTCCTTAATCAGAGCATTCAACACACACACACCCAACTTGGTTGCTTCACTACATCGGCTATTGCTGAAAGTAATGACAGTGTGAATAAATTGTCAATATTTGCTTGAGATAGTGCTTACAGTTCTGGAGGGACTCTTAATTTTTTGCATCTCATAGACTTAGCATGGGGATTGGGTTAACCAGTTAAAATTCATGAGTAAACCATGTTTTTTAAAAAAATCTGAAACATTTCGGGGGGGGGGGGGGTTGAACCCCTAAAACCACCCCCTCGCTACAGGCCTGCTCCTTCCTCCCCCTTCTTTATGCTTGTGTGTAAACTTGAGTATTTTCTGTTGGTCAAGGGGGTTCAGTGTGGCATGTTTGCCCCAATTCTGTCGTTGGTGGGGTTCAGGATGCTCTTTGAGTCTTGGTAAACTCTGAATCCCAGTGACTACAACTCCCAAATGTCAAGGTCTATTTCCCTCAAACTCCATCTGTGTGGATATTTGGGCGTATTGAATGCTTTGGTCCGGACCCATCATTGTGTCTTCAAAGTCGCCCCCTCCCTTCTTCCCACCCCTTCCCTCCCTGACTCACTCCTTCCCTCCTCCCACCCCCTCCGGAAAGACACGCCCCCTCCCTTCGCCCCACCCCTTCTCTCCCTGATTGACTCCTGGAAGGAAAGGGGTGGGGCGAAGGGAGGGGGCGTGTCTTTCCGGAGGGGGTGGGAGGAGGGAAGGAGTGACTCAGGGAGGGAAGGGGTGGGGAGAAGGGAGGGGGCGACTTTGAAGACACACCCCCTCCCTTCGCCCCACCCCTTTACTCCGTTACTCACTCCTTCCCTCCTCCCTCCCTCTCCGGTTAGACACGCCCCCTCCCTTTGCCCCACCCCTTTCCTTCCAGGAGTCAATCAGGGAGAGAAGGGGTGGGGTGAAGGGAGGGGGGGTGTCTTTCCAGTGGGGATGTGGCGCGGCGAGGCTTGGAGGCAGCGTGGGAGGAGTAAGATGAAGGAGGGGGTGGAGGGAAGGGGGCGGGGGGAAGTTGCGTTGTTTGTGTGTGTGTGTGTGCCGTGGGGAAGTGCGGCGACGTGTTCGCACTGGGCGAGGCGAGGGAGGGAGGGAAGTGCGTTGGCCATTTGGCCATGTGTGCGCGCGCGCTGGGGACTTTGCGCCAGTGCGCATGCTCAGTTGTTTTGCCGTTTTTTCTGTGTGTGGTTGTGTTGTTTTGATTTCTGACTGGATTAGTTTGTACCTAGTGGGCTGTCCTTGGGGCATGGCAATTTTGGTGGAGTTTTGTGGAGGGGTTTTAGAGTTTTGCTTCCCCGTTGGACGCCAGTAGGAAATTTATAGATATAGATAATAATAATAATAATAATAATAATAATAATAATAATAATAATGTATTGTCGAAGGCTTTCATGACCGGAATCACTGGGTTGTTGTAGGTTTTTCCGGGCTATATGGCCATGTTCTGGAGGCAATAGATGCAGGCGAAACGTCAGGAGAAAAATTGCCTCCAGAACATGGCCATATAGCCTGGAAAAACCTACAACAACCCAATAATAATAATAATAATAATAATAATAATAATAATAATAATAATAGTCCTAGATGCAGGCAAAACATCAGGATAATGCTTCTGGAACATGGCCGTATTGCAATATGCTGACCTTGCAAAGTGCAGGGCTTCAAGGTCGGTCAGAGGAGCCAGAAACTGCAGCATTAAATAAGGAGTTGGGTGAAGAGACCTCACAGCCTCTGAGGATTCCTGCCACAGATGCAGGTGAAACATCAGGAGGGAATGCTTCTAGACCATGGCCATATTGCACATCCATTGCAATATGCTGACTTGCAAAGTTCAGGGCTTCAAGGTCGGTCAGAGGAGCCAGGAACTGCAGCATTAGATAAGGAGTTGGGCAAAGAGACTTCACAACCTCTGAGGATGCCTGCCATAGATGCAGGTGAAATGTCAGGAGAGAATGCTTCTAGAACATGGCCATACAGTCCGAAAAACCTACAACAACCCATTATTTATATCATTTCTTCTTCTTCTTCTTCTTCTTCTTCTTCTTCTTCTTCTTCTTCTTCTTCTTCTTCTTCTTCTTCTTCTCATAGATGGACCCAGGTATAAACACAAAATTCATTTATTTTTCATATACGTCTGACCTTAAAGGTCTTTGATGCACAATATTTTTCGTAATTCGACACATGACACCGAGCTTGTATACATCGGTTTTAAAGGTTGAAACTCCTTGTGTAATTGGTTTTAATATTTAATACTGCAAATATTTAATTCTATTTTAATGTCTGTATATTTTTCCAGTTGTAAATTGTATCATACTGGGTTCCAGTGTAAGCTGCTCTGAGTCTCTTTTTTAGAGAGAGAAAGCGGGGTACAAACAACAACAACAACGATAACAACAATAACAATACCTTGAACCACCAGAAAATTGGAATATTTTGGATTTGAAAATGGTAGATAAGAAATACACAATTTTTTATTTTGTTTTATCTCCACAAATTTCTGGCTCGTTGGCATATTATGAACCAGAAGGCTGAGATGAATCTAAGAATTGGAAATGGGGAGGGGGGGGTGACGACTCCAAACCCTTGTGATAAACCCGTATTATAATTTGCATAGGGAAATTACACATTTCCTGGGATGGTTAATTAGAACGTCTTTGTTCTCTTATTTTTATGAATCATTCATGCTTCCTTATCAGCTCGAAAGGCTGTCGCACAAATGTCAACACGGCTTCGGCGTCTCCTCTCCCTGCCGACGAGAAGGTAAATATATGTTTAATTTTATCCCATTTAATTTGCGCCGGATGCATGTTAATTCGGGGAGAAACAACATGTTGCAGGAGGGTTTCTTGCTTTATTTATGGACGCCGCGACAATGCGGAGAGACGACTTGACTGAAGATGAGATCGAGCAGCGGATAGCCAAAGGACCAAAACTCTGGTGCCTCGAGGGGGAGCGGGGGGGACGGTATAGCAGAGAAGATCCCCAGTCAATCTGTAAATCAGCGGTTCTCAGCCTGGGGGTCGCCACCCAAAGGTGGGTCGTTAGGTCATTTTCTGGGGGTCGCCAAGGTGCCTTGGCTGGCCCCGCCCCCTCCAAAATGGCTGCCGACCCCACAACTACAACTCCCAAATGTCAGGGTCTTTTTTCCTAAACCCGCTCCAGTATTTTCTGTTGCTCCTGGAAGTTATGTATGCCAAATTTGGTTCAGTTCAATTGTTGGTGGAGCTCAGAATGGTCTTTTATTGCAAGTGAACTATAAATCCCACAACTGCAACTCCCAAATGTCAGGGTCTTTTTCCCTCAACCCTCTCCAGTATTTTCTGTTGCTCCTGGGAGTTGTGTATGCCAAGTTTGGTTCAGTTCAATTGTTGGTGGAGCTCAGAATGCTCTTTTATTGCAGGTGAACTATAAATCCCACAACTGCAACTCCCAAATGTCAGGTTCTATATTTCCCAAGCTCCACCAGTGTTCAAATTTGGGCATATTGAGTATTTGTGCCAAGTTTGGTCCAGATCCAGTCATTTGGGTTCACAGTGTTCTCCAGATGTAGGTGAGCTACTAGGGCTGGTCAATTCGTTTCGTTAATTCGTAATTCGTTAAAAAAATTCGTTAATTTTTGAATTACAAAACGATTACAAAACTTATTTTTAAACCTGGAAGTGTTTTTAAATATTGAAACGGCAGGCGCCAAAAAATTTTGTATTTCCGTCCATTTCGGAAATACGTAAGATGGCCGCCTGGCTTGCTAGGAGCTCTCCTCTCTCGGCGCCGGCTGAGCAAGCGAGAGGGCGAGCGAGAGGGCAAGTGGCGAGCGAGAGGGCGAGTGAGAGGGTGAGCGGCGAGCGAGAGGGCGAGGGCGAGCGGCAAGCAAGAGGGCGAGTGAGAGGGCGAGCAGCGAGCAAGAGGGCGAGGGCGAGCGGCGAGCGAGAGGGCGAGAGGGCAAGCGAGAGGGCGAGGGTGAGCGGCGAGCGAGAGGGCGAGCGAGAGGGCGAGTGGCGAGCGAGCGGCGAGTGAGAGGGCCCGCCAGAGTGAGTGCCTGCCTTCCCTCAATAATAATTTCTCCTCCCTATTCTACTAAATTAATAATTAAATTTAAAAAATATTGAAAAATATTGAAAAAAAAGGGCGCCATCTTTACAAAATGTTTTGTAAATATTTACGAAATTTCGTAAATACCGAACTTTTTTTTTGGAAAATTTTGTAATTATTTTAAATATCGAAACAAAAAAACACCCCAATTACAAATCGATTTTAGAAACAAATTTTTGCGTTGTTACCCAGGCCTATGAGCTACATCTCCTGTAAATCACTGTCGGTTTTTCCTAACCTACTCCAGTATTTTATGTTAGCCATGGGGATTCTGTGTGCCAAGTTTGCTCCAGGTCAGTAATTCGTGGGGTGTCTCAGTGGTCTCTGGAAGTCAGAGCTGAATCGGTTGAATGTACTGGCAATCCCATTATTAGTTGTCCATACTCCACCAAACAAATTGTTTTTGTGATTATTCACTATGCTTTAAGCATGTTCAGTTTGTAACAATGAAAATAAATCCTGCATATCCGATATTTACATTACGATTCATAACAGTAGCAGTTATGAAGTTGTGGGGACCCCCAATATGGTTGGGGGTCCCCACAACATGAGGAACTTTATTTAGGGGTCACAGCATTAGAAAGGTTGAGAACCACTTTTTAAAGTGCTTTTTGCACTACAAATAGGATATGTGCAGTGTGCATAGGATTCATTCATGGTTTTTTTCAAATTATAATCCGGCCCTCCAACAGTTTGTGGGACTGTGACCCGGCCCTCTGTTCAAAAGGTTTGAGGACCCCTGGTCTACACCAACATATTTTGGAGGGATGCCATGCTCCGGTGGTCTTGTCTGCGTCTACCACACGGGGCGCGAGGGGCACCGAGGCGGCTCTCCTTGTGCCGACAGCTCAGAGATTGCGTTGGCTTCACGTCCAGCTTCTCTCGAAGCAGAGGAGGAAACGTCAGGGAGGAATTTGCACCGATGGATGTATTAAAAGATCTCCTTGGCAACCAGGAATTCCCATAAGCCAGTGCTTGGAAGCGATGGAATGAGGACTTGAGCCAATGCCTTTTTGAAGCAGAGAGACATGGTTGCGCAGAAACCCACAAATACACACACACACACACAACAGGCCCACATCTTCATTAGCTGCCGCATGCCTCCCAGCCATAACATACAATAATGTTTGATTAATATCGAGCAATCTGTCACAGATGAAGCACATTTCGCCATCGCCGCCCGGGCTAGTAATTAGGTAGTTTATCCATTCCATAGGTTCACTAACAAATGCTGACAAATGGAGAGGCTTCGGGGGAAAGACACAAGCAAGTAAACAACGGGGGAAGCCTGGAGAAAAGCTTGGCTGACGTTAATCCCAGATGAAACGAGCCAGTGTTAGGGCAAGTGGGGAGTTGCAGGTTGATGATGGATTGGGATATGCGGTCCACCAGCTACCTTGAGCCTCAGTCCTGGAGGAAAGGAGAAGTAAGAAAGGGAACGGCTGACTCTTTGATGGAGACATCTTCCCCTGTGAGTCCGCTTGAGCTTCAAGGTCAGCAAAGGAGACCCTTCTCTTTCTCCCACCACCTTCAAAGAAGCTCTTTCTATCTCTTCAACGGAGGTGCTTCTCTCTATCTCACTACCTTTGACGTCGAGCATGCTCCCCCCCCCCCCAACAAGGGATGGTGACTTATAGTTCTGCAAAGGACAAAGGTACCAGACTGCACAATAGGGGTTAAGTCACCAACAACAATGAGGACCCCATGAAACTTCGGGAATAGCTAGACCTTGGGGTCTCTGCCTCTCTCGGGAGCTGTAGTTCTCCAAGGACGGGGAGCAAAGCTTGTTTCCAGAGACACCAGGTCCATGTGGGCCACTCAAGAACTCCTACCAGGACCTTTGTGCAACACCCTTGCGTTTTTAGCCATCCCCTATGGACACTCTTTCCCCCCACATGGACAAACCTTATGAAATCTTGCCTTTTATGAACTTTAGATATATGAAATGTGTTTTCTGATTTCTTTGTGTGGCAGAAGCCTTTCCCCTTTTCTTCTGACCTTTGTTTCCCCTATATACATGAAGAAACTCCACCAAAGGGACTACAAAGCCCCAAACATTCCACTCAAAGCACAATAGATCAGGCTGGCTTGAGATTTCCCCTTTGTCTCGCCGGCCGCATGGCATGGCATTTCCTTTGTTTACTCCTTTCCCAGATTCCTTTGTGCCCCCTCATCCCACCTCCATCTCTCCTATTTGGCTGTCGCCACCAGGTGGCAGAGGTCTCCCCATTGGTTCCTACGGACCATTGGAGCCCATCGCCCAATCATGGCAGGGAACAACAGGGAAGCCGGGGCGGGGAGTTTGAACTCTGCAACTTTGAATTTGCTATAAATATGACTGTATTGGTGTATTCCCCTCATGCTCTGCTGGTGAATTATTGCAGCTTTGCATCCGTTTCAGCTGAATCGCATTAAACCTCGATGGCTTTTCTTCAACTGGTGAGACTTTTCATTGGGAAATCAGGGGAAAATATGGGATGCTTCTCTGCCTCTACAGGGAAAAAGAACTCTTTGATGAGTCTAATTGGTCTCTGCCTCCTGGCGAAGACCCCTAAATTTTAGCTCTAGAACACCTTCATGTTTGTTCTGAGGATGTGGAGGTGGCCCTTGGAGCAGTGAGAGCCACCACATCGGCTCTGGACCCTTGCCCTTCTTGGCTAATTAAATCGGCCAAGGATGGTCTGATTGATTGGTTTATGTTAATCATCAGTGCATCGTTGGAGCAAGGAATCTTTCCATCAGGTTTAAAACAGGCTGTGGTTAAACCACTCCTGAAAAAGACTTCCCTTGATTCCACGATCTTAAATAACTATAGACCAATCTCAAACCTCCCTTTTCTGGGCAAGGTGTTGGAGCAGGTGGTTGCTGCTCAGCTCCAGGGCTTCCTGGATGGCATCAGCTACTTGGACCAGTCACAGTCAGGCTTCAGGCCTGGCCAAGGCACCGAGACGGCATTGGTCACCTTGGTGGATGATCTCCGTAGAGAGCTGGACAGGGGGAGTGTGACCCTGTTGGTTCTCTTGGACATCTCAGCGGCTTTCGATACCATCGATCATGGTATCCTTCTGGGACGCCTCTCCGGGATGGGCCTTGGAGGCTCGGTTCTGTCGTGGCTCCGGTCCTTCCTGGAGGGTCAATCCCAGATGGTGAAGCTGGGAGATGCCTGCTCGGACCCCTGGCCTTTGACCTGTGGGGTCCCGCAAGGCTCCATTCTGTCTCCCATGCTTTTTAACATCTACATGGAACCGCTGGGAGAGGTCATCCGGAGTTTTGGAGTTGGTTGCCATCTCTATGCAGATGACACACAACTCTATGACTCTTTTCCACCTAACTCCAAGGAAGCCCCTCGAGTGCTAGATGAGTGCCCGACTGAGGACGAACAAGCTGAAGATTAATCCCGACAAGACAGAGGTCCTCCTGGTCAATCGTAAACCAGACCGGGGTATAGGGTGGCAACCTGTGCTGGACGGGGTTGCACTCCCCCTGAAGTCAAAGGTCTGCAGTTTGGGGGTCCTCCTGGATTCTTCACTTACGTTTGAGGCTCAGGCGTCGGTGGTGGCCGGGAGGGCCTTTGCACAAGTAGGATTCGTGCGCCAACTGCGACCATACCTCGGGAAGGCAGACCTGGCCAAAGTGGTCCATGCCTTAGTCACCTCTAGACTGGATTACTGCAATGCACTCTATTTATTTATTTATTTATTTCAATTACTTATACCCCGCCTTTCTCACCCCCGAGGGGGGACTCAGGGCGGCTTACAAACAACGGCACAATTCGATGCCTGAATCAATAAACAAACAATACCTAAAAATGATTTAAACAGTTAACAAGTTAAAAACATTAGTACATAATAAAATAGCAAAACAATCTCATGCTCAGTGTTCAGAGTTCCGTATATCCATTCCATTCCATTCGCCCTTGTTTGTCGTCAGATCTTCCCTTAGCTGCCAGCATGTCCAAAAGCTTGGTCCCATATCCAGGTCTTCAGTTTTTTCCTGAACGCCAAAAGGGAGGTCGCTGATCTAATCTCCCCGGGGAGTGAGCTCCACAGGTGAGGGGCCACCACTGAGAAGGCCCTGCTCCTCGTCCCCGCCAACCTCACTTGTGATAGTGGCGGAGTCGAGAGCAGGGCCTCCCCGGACGATCTTAAATTTCGAGATGGGATGTAGAGGGAGATCCGTTTGGACAAATACACTGGGCCGGAACCGTATAGGGTTTTGTAGGTTAAAACCAGCACTTTGAATTGTGCTCGGAATTGGATCGGCAGCCAGTGGAGCTGATGTAACAGGGGGGTGGTATGCTCCCTGTACGTCACTCCGGTGAGCAATCTGGCTGCTTCTCGCTGGACTAGTTGAAGTTTCCGAGCAGTCTTCAAAGGCAACCCCACGTAGAGTGCGTTGCAGTAATCCAACCGGGATGTAACAAGAGCGTGGACCACCGTGGCCAGATCTGACTTCCCCTCTACATGGGGCTGCCCTTGAAAACGGCCCAGAAATTTCAGATGATCCAACGGGCGGCAGCCAGGTTGTTAACTGGGGCTCCTTACAGAGAGAGGTCATCCCTCCTGTTCAAGGAGCTCCACTAGCTGCCATTCATCTACCGGACCCAATTCAAGGTGCAGATTCTTACCTACTAGGCCTGGGTAACAACGCAAAAATTTGTTTCTAAAATCGATTTGTATTTGGGGTTTTTTTTGTTTCGATATTTAAAATAATTACAAAATTTTCCTTTTAAAAAGTTCGATATTTACGAAATTTCGTAAATGGTAAAAAATTAACGAATCGATTTCCGAAACAATAACGAATCGATTCGTTAATGGCGGACGCGACCGCGAAATACGCTAAAAAACCTCCAAAAACTTCTGAAGTTTCCCTCTCCCTCTGTTGTTGACTGTTGGTGTGATATTATATTTTTTTTTTCACTAATTAAACCATAAAACTGGCCCAGACATGCGGAAATAATAACAAAACGACCTCAGAACAACAACGAAACGAATACAATAACGAAATACGAAGCATTTACAAAACGTGTCTAAAAATTCGGTTTTTTTAATGATTGCTCCAGAATGGTTTGTTATCGTTTTGTAATTGGAAAAAATAACGAATTATTAACAAATTACGAATTAACGAAACGAAACCGCCCAGGCCTATTACCTACAAAGCCCTGAACGGTTTGGGACCCGCCTACCTGCATGACCGCATCTCTGTGTACGAACCCACATGATCCCTTCGATCATCCAGAGAGGCCCTGCTCTCGATCCCACCAGCATCGCAGGCGCGATTGGTGGGGATGAGAGAGAGGGCCTTTCCGGTGGTGACCCCTCGACTCTGGAACTCACTCCCTAAAGACATCAGACAGGCCCCAACCTTGGCAGTCTTCAGGAGGAGTTTGAAGACATGGCTCTTCCAGTGTGCCTTCCCGGAATAATGATCTCATAGCACTTTGTCCTCCAAAGCCCTTTACATTTTTCTAAGTCTGCTTGTATGCCCTTCCACAAACACCAGTATCATCTTCCATTCATGTCCCAGCATATTTCCAATTTTAACGTTACATTTGGCCCTTCCTCTGTTTTTTAATTGTGTGTTGTTTTGTTGATAATGTTGTTTATCTTATTGTCTATGTTTTTTTAATTGCTTGTATTGTTGTTATTATTGCCTGTATTGTTGTGTTTGGGCTCGGCCTCATGTAAGCCGCACCGAGTCCCTTGGGGAGTTGGTAGCGGGGTACAAATAAAGTTAATAAATAAATAATAAAATACCTTCAAAGAAAGTCATTCTCTCGATCTGACACCTTCAAAGGCCCTTCTCTCAATTTCTTCAAAGGAAGCCCTTCTCTCTACCTCTTCAAAGGAGGTTCTTCTATCCATCTGCTACCTTCAAATAAGGTCCTCTCCATTTTCTACCTTCAAAGGAGGTTCTTCTCTCTATCTCTTCAATTGAGGGACTTTTCTCCATCTGCTACCTTCAAAGAAGGTCCTTCTCTCCATTTTTCACCTTCCCACCATTTTACACCTTCAAAGGAGGTCCTCCTCTCCATCTGACACCTTCAAAAGAGGTCCTTCTCTGTATGCCACCACCTTCCAAGGTGGTTCTTCTCTCTCTCTTCAAAGGAGATCCTCCTCTCCATTTTCCACCTTCAAAGGAGGTCCTTTTCTCTCATTTCTTCAAAGGAAGCCCTTCTTTCTATCTGCCTCCTTCAAAGGAGGTCCTTCTCTCTTTCCCACCAGGAATAGTTGGTGGAGACAAAGCTGAAGAGCTTCTCTGGGGTTGTTCTCAAAGCAGTGGAAGGCTAGGGGTTGCATTATGCACCCAGAAGATCTTCAATGAAGCTGTGATCTGTGTACTCAACGCTCTTGAGAGGACACAGAAGACATTTTCATCCTGCTTTGGGCCTTTCTGGAAAGAAGTGACGAGCGGAGTGCCATCAGCAGGGTTCCGTCCTGGGCCCGGTCCTGTTCAACATCTTTATTAATGACTTAGATGAAGGGTTAGAAGGCAGGATCATCAAGTTTGCAGACGACACCAAATTGGGAGGGATAGCCAATACTCCAGAGGACAGGAGCGGGATTCAAAATGATCTTGACAGATTAGAGAGATGATTGGCCAAAACTAACAAAATGAAGTTCAACAGTGACAAATGCAAGATACTCCACTTTGGCAGGAAAAACGAAATGCAAAGATACAGAATGGGGGACAATGCCTGGCTCGAGAGCAGTACGTGTGAAAACGATCTTGGAGTCCTCGTGGACAACAAGTTAAACATGAGCCAACAATGTGATGTGGCGGCAAAAAAAGACAATGGGATTTTGGCCTGCATCAAGAGGAGCACAGTGTCTAGGTCCAGGGAAGTAATGCTACCCCTCTATTCTGCTTTGGTTAGACCACACCTGGAATATTGTGTCCAATTCTGGGCACCACAATTCAAGAGAGATATTGACTCTAAGCTGGAATGTGTCCAGAGGAGGGCGACTCAAATGATCAAGGGTCTGGAGAACAAGCCCTATGAGGAGTGGCTTAAGGAGCTGGGCATGTTTAGCCTGAAGAAGAGAAGGCTGAGAGGGGATATGATAGCCATGTATAAATATGTGAGAGGAAGCCACAGGGAGGAGGGAGCAAGCTTGTTTTCTGCTTCCTTGGAGACTAGGACGCAATGGAAAATTGACTTCAAACTACAAGAAAGGAGATTCCATCTGAACATGAGGAAGAACTTCCTGACTGTGAGAGCCGTTCAGCAGTGGAACTCTCTGCCCCGGAGTGTGGTGGAGGCTCCTTCTTTGGAAGCTTTTGAACAGAGGCGGGATGGCCATCTGTCAGGGCAGGGGTGGCTCATCCATTATGCAAAATAAGCGGTCGCAGAACACTTTTTTTGCCAGGGGCGCAGAGGTGCCTCTGTAAATGCCCCTCGACCGCCACTTGAGGAGCGCCCCCTCAGCTCACAACAGCCCTAGCAGTCCGGGGGGAGCCTCAGCTTTCTTGCCTCACTGCTGGGCGATCCTCTTCCCAAAGGGGCCGGGCCCTTGAGCCTCACCTAGCCCCCCTGGAGACTAGGACGCGGAACAATGGCTTCAAACTACAAGAGAGGAGATTCCACCTGAACATAAGGAAGAACTTCCTGACTGTGAGAGCCGTTCAGCAGTGGAACTCTCTGCCCCAGAGTGTGGTGGAGGCTCCTTCTTTGGAAGCTTTTAAACAGGGGCTGGATGGCCATTTGTCAGGGGGTGATTTGAATGCAATATTCCTGCTTCTTGGCAGAATGGGGTTGGACTGGACGGCCCAGGAGGTCTCTTCCAACTCTTTGATTCTATGATTCTATGATTTTCAACACAAGAGAGACAGGAAGTGAGCAGAAGTTTAAAAAGGCATCATTTGGGCTTAAATTGGTCCAGTTTAGACCCAAGACATAGAACGAATGCCCCATCACCCAGAGGTCATTTGGGGACTACAGTAATACCTCACTATTTTGCGGCTCGCTTTTCGCAGACTTGCATTTTCGCTGTTCTTTCTTTCTGAGGCCAATGGACCTCAGAAAGGGAAGCTGGTGTGCTATTTTTGAGAAGGAAAGGACTGACCTTGAGAGGGAGTTGTTTAGTCTGTGTGGAACATTTCTTTAAACAAAGGAAAATTCTAAGAGATGGAAGGAGAAATGCTGGAAGTGATGGAAGAGAGAGAAAAACAAGAGAGGAGACTGGAGGACTCAGTCTAAGAGATACAACGAGTTGGTTGGAGGACAGGAAGGAAAGAGAGAAGGCCCGATTCAGAGGAAGGGATGAAAAGGCAAGAAGAACACCATAGAGAGACGGAAGAAGTGAGAAAGAGAAGGTTGAAAGCAAAAGGAAGTGACGGGACATGAATGACGAACCAAGAGCAACAAGGATTACAAGGAACAACGCAGAAGCAAAATCTGAAGTAGTGGATGGAGTAGAGGACAGCAAGGGGGAGAGAGTGAGAAGACTGAAGACACAAGGAGGAATTGTGTATACTGTAACTACTAAAATAATGTATAAATATTAAAATAAATATAGCATCCCTTCTTTGTGCATTTTCGCTTATCGTGGGTGGTCCTGGAACGTAACACCCATGATAATTGAGGGAACACTGTAGATAGATAGATAGATAGATAGATAGATAGATAGATAGTAGGCTTGTTTGATCCAAAAAATGGTTCAAAACTCGTTTCAGATGTAGGGAGTGCTGGTGGTTCGAATCTAAAGTCAATTCCGATTTTCACAGAAAAAAAATGTTCAAAACTTTCCGAAACTTCTGAAACTTCCAAATCCTTCGTTAATGGTTTGAAAGTGTTATTTCCTGTTTCATTGGGTGGTCTTTACTTTGAAAGTAGTTGTTTTACTCCAGAAGTGGGGGGCGGGAAGCAAAAGGAATCCATCCACTCCGGTTAAAACTGCTTCTCTTGCTTAAGACTGATGCAGGAGGGAAAGGAAAGGAAGGAAATCCATCCACACTGATTTAAACCACTTATCTTGCTTAAGACTGATGCGGGAGGGAAAAGAAAGGAAGGGAATCCATCCACACAGGTTTAAATAGCTCTCGATTTTTAGTTGCTCCTGAATGGTTCAATATCACTTAGTTATAAAAAAAATAACGAATTAATAACGAATTACGAAATTAACGAACGAAACCGCCCAGCCCTAATAGATAGATAGTAGGGTTGGGCGGTTTCGTTCATTAATTTCGTAATTCGTTATTAATTCGTATTTAAATTAGCTTACGATCTGATATTGAGCCATGCAGGAGTAATTAAAAATCAAAACGAATTTTTTCAATTTATTTCGTAATTGTTTCGTAATCGATTCGTAATTGTTTCGAAATCGTTTCGTAATTATTTTCGCATGTCTGGTGCAGGTTTTATAGTTGTTGTTTGTTTTATCACACCAACAGTCAACAACAGAGGGAGAGGGAAGCTTCAGAAGTTCCCCCTGTCCCATTTGGAGGGTTTTTTAGCATATTGCGCCATCACGTCCGCCATTAACGAATTGATTCGTAATTGTTTCGAAATTTTACGAAATTTCGTATATTTCGAACTTTTTTAAAGGAAAATTTTCGGAATTCTTTTAAAAAACAAAACGCAAAAACCCCCTAAAAATGAATCGAGTTTAGAAACAAAATTTTCCGTGGTTACCCAGCCCTAATAGATAGATAGATAGATAGATAGATAGATAGATAGATAGAGTTGCAAATATATGATTACAAAAAATGTTTTGACAACCATGGGGGGTGCTTATACCCCAAAGTCCCACCTTTTATTTCATAGTGCACCTAAGGTCAAGGGAAACGTTGTTTCCCAAGAATTTGGACAGATGCGTGTCAGGCAGAGATCTATCATAGAGATTTCGCTCTCCTATCCAATGGCCCCGGCCATTTGTCTTCATCAGACGAAGGACAAATATTGGCCTCTCATTATGTCGGGATGTCACATCCCTCTTTGTGTTGCCTCTCTGGAGCAAAGCTAACAGTCTTGAGGTGAGAACATATGCATTTGTTTTTTTTTCCCACCCTCTCAGCTCGGCACTCTTTTCACAGTTTGCTGAGCGAGTGTTTAATTTTGCAAGGAATGGCAGATTTACCGGTTGGTGATACCTAATTTGGGCTTGGGCAAGCGTCCCCTCCCTCTGTTTGGACCAGCATGAATTCAGTGCATTTTCTACCTAGAGAAAATGTTGGTGCAGGAAAGTGGCACAAAGAGAAAGGAAAGTAGCATGGAATTGTACGCCAAACTTTGAGTGTGCTGACATGGATGTGAGTCTAAGGGCGGCTCGTCCATTACGCAAAGTAAGCGGTCGCAGAACACTTTTTTTGCCAGGGGCGCAGAGGCGAATCTGTAAATGCCCCTCAACCACCACTTGAGGAGCGCCCCCTCTGCTCACAACAGCCCTAGCAGTCCGGGGGGAGCCTCGGCTTTCTTGCCTCACTGCCGGGCGATCCTCTTCCCAAAGGGGCCGGGCCCTTGAGCCTCGCCTAGCCCCTCTCATTCCTGCTCCACCCAGCCACCCCGTTCGATCCCTTCCCCATGACCAACTCCCTTTCCCGATCCCCCAGTGCTCCACCCACCTCCTCTCCTCTCCCCAATCCGCAGGTGGGCCAAGGGGTGGAGCCTCCGCGCCTGGCCCGCTTGGGGTCCAGAGGTGTGTCTGAAGACCCCAGCGTGCGCACCAAAAGTTGCCTCTTCTCCTGACTTTCTCTTCAGCCATTGGGACCAAGAGAGAGAGAGAGAGAGAGAGAGAGCCCCTCCGGCTGGAGGTATCTCCCACCTCCGCTCCCTCCTTTGTTTTTGCACCTACCTTCAGGAAAGGTGGGCATCTCCACCTCTCTCTCTCTATCTCTCTCTCTCTCTCTCTCTCTCTTTTGGTCCCAATGGCTGAGGAGAAAGTCAGGAGAGGAGGTGACTTTTGGTGCACACGCCAGGTCTTCAGGCATGCCTCCGGAGCCAAAGCGGGCCAGGCAAGGGAACAAGTGCGGCAAGTGTAGTTACTGGGATGTATAGTTCACCTACAATCAAAGAGCATTCTGAACTCCACCAATGATGGAATTGAACCAAATATGGCACACAGAACTCCCGCGAGAAACAGAATATATATATATCAATGATTGGTTGGTTGTGGCACACAGAACTCCCATGACAAACAGAAAATATATATCAATGATTGGTTGGTTGTGGCACACAGAACTCCCACGAGAAACAGAATATATATATCAATGATTGGTTGGGGGGGGGCACCAAAATACTGTTTGCTTACCGTTGAAAATTACCTAGGGCCACCTCTGTGTGAGTCATCCAGAGTTCAGGAGACTCTCATATGGATAATGGGGTGAGCAAAGTCTTGTCACTCCTGAGACCCACCCAGTCTTCCCAATAGTCCTCTACATAGCCTCAACTCATAGCTGGACTTGACGTCTGGAGAGAAGTCCCTGGAACTGCATCATACCATTCTGTTGAATTGCACAATGTGGAACCATCTCACCTTTGATATTCTCTCATCACAAAAAAAGGGGATATATTGGCTGAAAGTTTTGCTACCAGGATAAGGACTCGAACGGGAGCTACATAATGCCGCTTCCTGAATGAATCGTATTGTCAGAGAGCCAAAGCAGTTTGGACATTTGGATCATTAGTTTGCCGGCTGGAGCATCATCAACAGTTCCTTGGAGCAAGAAATTTTTCCAGATTGCCTTAAAGAAGCAGTGCCTACAGATATCTCAGGCTCCTACTTCGGCCTACGAGGTAAGAATCACCACACTGCTCATTTGTGTAGATGTTAAACATTGAAGGTGCAACCTGGTTTCCCCTGTAATAGGCAGTAAGAGCACCTAAAGCTTCAGAGAGCTTCTGTTCAACCATCTCAAAGCTCCCTGCCTGAGTGGTGATGGCATAATCGTCAGCATAGATGAAACTCTCTGTCCCTTCTGGCAGTGGCTGATCATTTGTGTAGATGTTAAACCTTGATGGTGCAACCTGTTTTCCCCTGTAATAAAGAGTAAGAGCACCTAAAGCTTCAGAGAGCTTCTGTTCAACCATTTCAGAGCTCCCAGCTTGAGCGGTGATGACACGATCGTCAGCATAGATGAAACTCTCTGTCTCTTAAGGCAGTGGTTGCTCATTTGTGCAGATTTTAAACATTGATGGAGCAACCTGATTTCTCCTATAATAAAGAGTAAGAGCACCTAAAGCTTCAGAGAGCTACTGTTCAACCATTTCAGAGCTTCCAGCTTGAGCGGTGATGGCACGATCATCAGCATAGATGAAACTCTCTGTCTCTTCTGGCAGTGGCTGGTCATTTGTGTAGATGTTAAACATTGAAGGTGTAACCTGGTTTCCCCTATAATAGCCAGCAAGAGCACCTAAAGCTTCAGAGAACTTCATTTCAAAGCTCCTTGCTTGAGTGGTGATAGCACGATCGTCAGCATAGATGAAACTCTCTGTCCCTTCTGGCAGTGGTTGCTCATTTGTGTAGATGTTAAACATTGATGGAGCAACCTGGTTTCCCCTGTAATATGCAGTAAGAGCACCTAAAGCTTCAGAGAGCTTCTGTTCCACCATTTCAGAGCTCCCAGCTTGAGCGGTGATGACACGATCGTCAGCATAGATGTAACTCTCTGTCTCTTAAGGCAGTGGTTGCTCATTTGTGCAGATGTTAAACATTGATGGAGCAACCTGTTTTCTCCTGTAATAAAGAGTAAAAGCACCTAAAGCTTCAGAGAACTTCATTTCAAAGCTCCTTGCTTGAGTGGTGATGGCACGATCGTCAACATAGATGAAACTCTCTGTCTCTTCTGACAATGGCTGGTCATTTGTGTAGATGTTAAACCTTGATGGTGCAACCTGCTTTCCTCTGTAATAAAGAGTAAGAGCACCTAAAGCTCAGAGAGCTTCTGTTCAACCATTTCAGAGCTCCCAGCTTGAGCGGTGATGGCACGATCGTTAGCATAGATGAAACTCTCTGTCCCTTCTGGCAGTGGCTGAAGGGACAGAGAGTAGATGTGTAGATGTTGAACATGGAGCAAGCACGCTCCCCTGAGGCAGGCCATTCTTCTGTTTCCGCCATCTGCTTCTCTTGCACTGGAACTCAACAAAAAAGCTCCTGTTTGGTAGCTGATTTCCTTGAGTGGTGATGGCACGATCATCTGCATAGATGAAACTCTCTGTCCCTTCTGGCAGTGGCTGGTCATGTGTGTAGATGTTGAACATGGATGGAGCAAGCACACTCCCCTGAGACAGGCCGTTCTTCTGTTTCCGCCATCTGCTTCTCTGGCCCTGGAACTCAACAAAAAAGCTCCTGTTTGGTAGCTGATTTCCTTGAGTGGTGATGGCACGATCATCTGCATAGATGAAACTCTCTGTCCCTTCTGGCAGTGGCTGGTCATTTGTGTAGATGTTGAACATGGATGGAGCAAGCATGCTCCCCTGAGGCGGGCCCTTCTTCCGTTTCCGCCATCTGCTTCTCTGGCCCTGGAACTCAACAAAAAAGCTCCTGTTTCGTAGCAGATTTCCTATGAGGCGGGTGAGG
The DNA here is from genome assembly GCF_037176765.1 of Anolis sagrei. Classification (NCBI taxonomy): domain Eukaryota; kingdom Metazoa; phylum Chordata; class Lepidosauria; order Squamata; family Anolidae; genus Anolis; species Anolis sagrei. The sequence continues at coordinate 14,516,987 of NC_090033.1, forward strand.
TGGTTGTCCTGACAAGTCTATGAAGACAGCTCCTGTAATCTTCTGCCTTTCAAAGCCATCTTCTATGTGTTGAGTCAAGTTCAACACTTGTGATGTGCAAGTGGAGTGATTATCTCACTCCAGAAGCGACTTGCAGCACGCAACCCAAAAAACCGAAACTCTGCAATCAACGAAAACGTCTAACCTGGAGGAACCTGAGCGTGCACTGCATACAACGCAAACGGGATTCTCAGCATCATAATTTTGCAGAGCCCACAACTTCTTTCTCGAGAAAGGAGACGGCCTTGGGCATGTTCCTTTGGATCTAATTGTGGATTCGTCCTCTTTACAACGCGCCCTGAACAGCTTGGCGTGCAGCTGTTGAGTAACATTGTTGTGTTTTTTCTCCCCCTCTTTTGTTTAGAAGGAAACTCATCTTTTCTCTTTTCTCTCTTTTATTGAAATAGGCCTTTTTAAAACACTGGAGTTAATCTTCCTCTCCTCCTCCGTTTGGAGAGCCAACCCGCTTTGATGTCTGCCATGTCCAATCCATTATTAATCGCCGTAAATCTGCTATAATCTCTACAAACATATTTTCATTCCGTCTAATAAATCTCGGGGCCCGGCCAATTCTCGGGGAGCCTCGCATGTGGAACGTTTGCAGTGATATTTGGACAATAAGGGAGCCAGCTTCCGCTTCTCCTTTGTTTCATCTTTTTGGGGTGAAAACGGGTTGGCGGATTTACGACTCGCCAGAGAAAGAGGTGCGTGATGGCATCTTTTCTTCTTCCTCCAAGCGATTGTTTTCCATCACGGTTACGTCCAGGTGGAGAGCGAAGATCGCTAACGCTGCAGGATTGACTTGGCAAGAAAAGAAGACGTTTCAATTCCTGAACGTGGCAGGACTGATGGGGTAGAGGGAGGGAGGCAGGCAGCAGTGCGCATGTGGAGGGCGACTTGGGCGCGGGGGAAGCTGGGAAATGGAGTCCTTCCTCCTCATTGTATTCCTCCTGAGGCCCCTGCGCATGCTCCATGTTTTTCGGGTATTGTGAGTTTGTGTTGTTGCGTATTGGTGTTTTGTGGGTTGTTGGTCATACCTTGGGGGAAGAGGTATTAGCAGGCCAAATTTGGTGAGATTTCGTCCGGTGGTTTCTCCATTTTTGAGCGCCTAAGGACGCCCTTAAGCTTTTTATATATATAGATTACATTACAATATTATCAATATTATATGTATATACATTATATTATATTAATTATATTATATTATAAGCACAGTGCAGGAGACAAGATGGAACTGTCTTCCTGGCCCCTCTCTTCACTCTGATCTCAGAGCAGCGGTTGGTGCTGGGGGGGGGGGCTCCCAATGGATGATTCTGGAGGCAAGATGGAACTGTCTTCCTGGCCCCTCTCTTCACTGATCTCAGAGCAGCGGTTGGTGCTGGGGGGGGGGGGGGGGCTCCCAATTGATGATTCTGGAGGCAAGATGGAACTGTCTTCCTGGCCCCTCTCTTCACTGATCTCAGAGCAGCGGTTGGTGCTGGGGGGGGGGCTCCCAATTGATGATTCTGGAGGCAAGATGGAACTGTCTTCCTGGCCCCTCTCTTCACTGATCTCAGAGCAGCGGGTGGTGCTGGGGGGGGGGCTCCCAATTGATGATTCTGGAGGCAAGATGGAACTGTCTTCCTGGCCCTTCTCTTCACTCTGATCTCAGAGCAGCGGTTGGTGCGGGGGGGGGGGGGGCTCCCAATTGATGATTCCGGAGGCAAGATGGAACTGTCTTCCTGGCCCTTCTCTTCACTCTGATCTCAGAGCAGCGGTTGGTGCTGGGGGGGGGGGGCTCCCAATTGATGATTCTGGAGGCAAGATGGAACTGTCTTCCTGGCCCCTCTCTTCACTCTGATCTCAGAGCAGTGGTTGGTGCTGGGGGGGGGCTCCGAATTGATGATTCCGGAGGCAAGATGGAACTGTCTTCCTGGCCCTTCTCTTCACTCTGATCTCAGAGCAGCGGTTGGTGCTGGGGGGGGGGGGCTCCCAATTGATGATTCTGGAGGCAAGATGGAACTGTCTTCCTGGCCCCTCTCTTCACTCTGATCTCAGAGCAGCGGTTGGTGCTGGAGGGGGGGCTCCCAATTGATGATTCTGGAGGCAAGATGGAACTGTCTTCCTGGCCCCTCTCTTCACTCTGATCTCAGAGCAGCGGTTGGTGCGGGGGGGGGGCTCCCAATTGATGATTCTGGAGGCAAGATGGAACTGTCTTCCTGGCCCCTCTCTTCACTCTGATCTCAGAGCAGCGGTTGGTGCGGGGGGGGGGGGGCTCCCAATTGATGATTCTGGGGGCAAGATGGAACTGTCTTCCTGGCCCCTCTCTTCACTCTGATCTCAGAGCAGCGGTTGGTGCTGGGGGGGGGGGGCTCCCAATTGATGATTCCGGAGGCAAGATGGAACTGTCTTCCTGGCCCCTCTCTTCACTCTGATCTCAGAGCAGCGGTTGGTGCTGGGGGGGCGGCTCCCAATTGATGATTCTGGAGGCAAGATGGAAGGGTCTTCCTGGCCCCTCTCTTCACTCTGATCTCAGAGCAGTGGTTGGTGCTGGGGGGGGCTCCCAATTGATGATTCTGTAGGCAAGATGGAACTGTTTTCCTGGCCCCTCTCTTCACTGATCTCAGAGCAGCGGTTGGTGCTGGGGGAGGGGGCTCCCAATTGATGATTCTGGAGGCAAGATGGAACTGTCTTCCTGGCCCCTCTCTTCACTCTGATCTCAGAGCAGCGGTTGGATTTTCCTTTAAAGTAAATAATCAGTTATTGAAGACAATTGCCTATCTTTCGTGGACAAGATTAGGAAGTCACCAGTTGCATAAAGCTTGGAAGCATTTGTTTATCTTTACTGAAGACAAAAGACGTTTCTGTTTGATTGTTCCTTAATAAAGGACTTTGTTATACTTCACAAGCCATCTAAAGACCATTTGTGGTGGAAAACCTCTGAGAACTTCTCTTTGGGGGGTCCTGGCTTGCCGCTGGGCTCAAGTTGCACATCCTATTTAAAGACAATTATTTACAGTGGTCTGCAAACAGAAACAAATGTGGTCATTGCTAAAGTCAACATGGATTTATCAAAAACAAGTCATGCCAGACTCATCTGATCTCTTTTTTCGATAGAGTTACAAGCTGGATAGATGCGGGGAATGCCGTGGATGGAGCATGTCTGGATTTCAGTAAGGCCTTCGACAAGGTCCCCCATGACTTTCTGGCAAGGAAACTAGTCCAATGTGGGCGAGGTAAAACTACGGTGAGGTGGATCTGGAATTGGTTAAATGGACGAACCCAGAGGGTGATTCTCCCCAAGGCTTCCTCTTCATCCTGGAAAGAAGTGACAAGTGGAGTGCCGCAGGGTTCCGTCCTGGGCCTGGTCCTGTTCAACATCTTTATTAATGACTTAGATGAAGGGTTAAGACACAAAAGAGACGTGCACAAGAAGTGGAAAAAGGGAGAAATCACCAAAGAAGAATTCAAACAAATAGCCACAAGCAGGGTTCTGTCCTGGGCCCGGTCCTGTTCAACATCTTTATTAATGACTTAGATGAAGGGTTAGAAGGCAGGATCATCAAGTTTGCAGACGACACCAAATTGGGAGGGAGAGCCAAGACTCCAGAGGACAGGAGCAGGATTCAAAACGATCTTGACAGATTAGAGAGATGAATGGCCACAACTAACAGAATGAAGTTCAACGGGGACAAATGCAAGATACTCCACTTTGGCAGGAAAAACGAAATGCAAAGATACAGAATGGGTGACAATGCCTGGCTCGAGAGCAGTACATGTGAAAAAGATCTTGGAGTCCTCATGGACAACAAGTTAAACATGAGCCAACAATGTGACATGGCGGCAAAAAAAGCCAATGGGATTTTGGCCTGCATCAATAGGAGCATAGTGTCTAAATCTAGGGAAGTCATGCTACCCCTCTATTCCGCTTTGGTTAGACCACGTTACCTGGAATATTGTGTCCAATTCTGGGCACCACAATTCAAGAGATATATATTATCAAGCTGGAATGTGTCCAGAGGAGGGCGACTAAAATGATAAAAGGTCTGGAGAACAAGCCCTATGAGGAGCGGCTTAAGGAGCTGGGCATGTTTAGCCTGAAGAAGAGAAGGCTGAGAGGGGATATGATAGCCATGTATAAATATGTGAGAGGAAGCCACAGGGAGGAGGGAGCAAGCTTGTTTTCTGCTTCCTTGGAGACTAGGACGCAATGGAACAATGGCTTCAAACTACAAGAGAGGAGATTTCATCTGAACATGAGGAAGAACTTCCTGACTGTGAGAGCCGTTCAGCAGTGGAACTCTCTGCCCCGGAGTGTGGTGGAGGCTCCTTCCTTGGAAGCTTTTAAGCAGAGGCTGGATGGCCATCTGTCAGGGGTGATTTGAATGCAATATTCCTGCTTCTTGGCAGAATGGGGTTGGACTGGATGGCCCAAGAGGTCTCTTCCAACTCTTTGATTCTATGATTCTATGATTCTATGACAGGATGGAGTCCAGCTCCACCTCTGATGAGGAGTTATAGGATAAAAGAAAGGTATCAAACTATTGGAACTTTGCAGTAGGCAAAGTGTTGTATTGGGCTTGGAACTTTGTTGCTGCCTTTACTGTCGCCTTGGGTCCTGGGACTGCGGATCGTTGTGCTTCCGTGCTTCTACCGACTGGAATCCTGTAAGTGCTGACTTCTACTTCCCTGCTGACTTCGGATTGTTTTTGGACGACGACATCGCGTTTTGGACTTAACTTCTGCGCGCGACAGAACAGGAACTGTAGAGGAGAGTCTACTGAACAAACCAGTACCTGCCACATACCAGTACTGCCAGCTGTTGAGGAGTTATGAAGGGTGAGACATTACTTTCCATTCACACCTTGTATATCCAACTAGAAAGATAAGAACTTCAGAACAAAATGGATAAATTTGAGTTTTTCTAGCCTGGAGTCTGTGAGTCACAAAGAGGACTTGTTCCAGCTCCACTCTTGTTTAAGGCCCAAACTGTTGGACTGCTCTCCCATCCATTCGCGAACTAGGACTGGCCCTGCTTAGCATGCTAGGCCGCATGGGATTGGATGCAGATTCATGTTCAGAAATGGGAAGGTGGTCAATACATTTGCAATCTGATACCGTATATGCTGAGGAGACGGAAGCAAGAAGGATGCGCTGACACCGGAGAGTGAGAAAATGGGTATTTATAATCCTCCGCTAATGGCATGCTGGCTAATCCCCCCCAACTATACATACCATTTGTATAAATTATTAGCTGCTCGTTCCTCAATCGGAACGGATATCTGGGCTTTTGCAGGCTGCTCACAAATCACGCTGCAGTGGCTCCGCTGGCAGGAAGGAGAGATGAGCGGAGAGAGAGAGAGAGATGTCGCGAACGCATCCCAGGGGATGATGGAGTTGGTCTACTTGAGGGGAGAAAGCTTTCAAGAGCCACTCCAGATATGCAAAACCAGCTCACTTGAAATCCTCTTGCAGAACGAGGGAGGAGAGAGAGAAAAAGAAAGATGGAAAGAGGAGAGAGAGAGACAGAGAGAGCGCGAGCTGATATTTCAGCTCATTCCTGGTCTATATGAAGGACACGTCTGGGATTGACTCCTTTGGAGGAGTCAGTCTTTTCTAGGTGCATCCTTTCTAGGTGCGTCTACACTAGGTGTGTCTTTTCTAGGTGCGTCTACCTAGAAAAGACAGTCAGCAGTCTTTTCTAGGTGCGTCTACACTATCAAGTAAACACAGTTTGGTGCTACTTGGATTGCCATGGCTCAGTGCTCTTGGATCCTAGGAGTTGTGGTTCTGCCAGTTCGGAAGTCTTTTCTAGGTGCGTCTACACTATCATGTCATTACCATGGCTCAATACTATTGGATCCTAGGAGTTGTGGTTCTATCAGATCGGAAGTCTTTTCTAGGTGCATCTACACTACCAAGTAAACACAGTTTGGTGCTACTTGGATTGCCATGGCTAAATGCTCTTGGATCCTAGGGGTCTTTTCTAGGTGCATCTACACTATCATGTAATTACCATGGCTCAATACTATTGGATCCTAGGAGTTGTAGTTCTACCAGATCGGAAGACATTTCTAGGTGCGTCTACACTATCATGTAATTACCATTGCTAAATACTATTGGATCCTAGAAGTTGTGGTTCTACCAGGTTGGAAGTCTTTTCTAGGTGCGTCTACACTATCAAGTAAACACAGTTTGGTGCTACTTGGATTGCCATGGTTCAATGCTCTTGGTTCCTAAGAGTTGTTGTTCTACCAGGTCGGCAGTCTTTTCTAGATGCATCTACAATACCAAGTAAACACAGTTTGGTGCTACTTGAATTGCCATGGCTTAATGCTCTTGGATCCTAGGAGTTGTGGTTCTATCAGGTTGGCAGTCTTTTCTAGGTGCGTCTACACTGTCATGTCATTACCATGGCTCAATACTATTGGATCCTAGGAGTTATGGTTCTACCAGGTCGGCAGTCTTTTCTAGGTGCGTCTACACTATCATGTAATTACCATTGCTAAATACTATTGGATCCTAGAAGTTGTGGTTCTACCAAGTTGGAAGTCTTTTCTAGGTGCGTCTACACTATCAAGTAAACACTGTTTGGTGCTACTTGAATTGCCATGGTTCAATGCTCTTGGTTCCTAAGAGTTGTTGTTCTACCAGGTTGGAAGTCTTTTCTAGGTGTGTCTACACTATCATGTAATTACCATTGCTAAATACTATTGGATCCTAGAAGTTGTGGTTCTACCAAGTTGGAAGTCTTTTCTAGGTGCGTCTACACTATCAAGTAAACACTGTTTGGTGCTACTTGAATTGCCATGGTTCAATGCTCTTGGTTCCTAAGAGTTGTTGTTCTACCAGGTTGGAAGTCTTTTCTAGGTGTGTCTACACTATCATGTAATTACTAGGCCTGGGTAACAACGCAAAAATTTGTTTCTAAAATCGATTTGTAATTGGGGTGTTTTTTTGTTTCGATATTTAAAATAATTACAAAATTTTCCAAAAAAAAAGTTTCGGTATTTACGAAATTTCGTAAATATTTACAAAACATTTTGTAAAGATGGCGCCCTTTTTTTTTTCAATATTTTTAAAATATTTTTTAAATTTAATTATTAATTTTGTAGAATAGGGAGGAGAAATTATTATTGAGGGAAGGCAGGCACTCACTCTGGCGGGCCCTCTCGCTCGCCGCTCGCTCGCCGCTCGCCCTCTCGCTCGCCGCTCGCCCTCGCCCTCTCGCTCGCCGCTCGCCCTCGCCCTCTCGCTCGCCGCTCGCCCTCGCCCTCTCGCTCGCCGCTCGCCCTCGCCCTCTCGCTCGCCGCTCGCCCTCGCCCTCTCGCTCGCCGCTCGCCCTCTCGCTTGCTCAGCCGGCGCCGAGAGAGGAGAGCTCCCAGCAAGCCAGGCGGCCATCTTACGTATTTCCGAAATGGACGGAAATACAAATTTTTTTGGCGCCTGCCGTTTCGATATTTAAAAACACTTCCAGGTTTAAAAATAAGTTTTGTAATCGTTTCGTAATTCAAAAATTAACGATTTTTTTAACGAATTACGAATTAACGAAACGAATTGACCAGCCCTAGTAATTACCATTGCTAAATACTATTGGATCCTAGGAGTTGTGGTTCTACCAAATTGGAACCACAACTCCTAGGATCCAATAGTATTTAGGTGCGTCTACACTATCAAGTACACACAGTTTGGTGCTACTTGAATTGCCATGGCTCAATGCTCTTGGATCCTAAGGGTTGTTGTTCTACCAAGTTGGAGGTCTTTTCTAGGTGTGTCTACACTATCATATAATTACCATGGCTCAATACTATTGGATCCTAGGAGTTGTGGTTCTATCAGTTTGGCAGTCTTTTCTAGCTGCGTCTACACTATCAAGTACACACAGTTTGGTGCTAGTTGAATTGCCATGGTTCAATGCTCTTGGATCCTAGGAGTTGTGGTTCTACGAGGTCGGAAGTCTTTTCTAGGTGCGTCTACACTACCAAGTAAACACAGTTTGGTGCCACTTGAATTGCCATGGCTCAATGTTCTTAGATCCTAGGAGTTGTGGTTCTACCAGATCAGAAGTCTTTTCTAGGTGCGTCTACACTATCAAGTAATTACCATGGCTCAATGCTCTTGGATCCTAGGAGTTATGGTTCTACCAGGTTAGCAGTCTATTCTAGATGCATCTAAACTATCAGTTGGTTCTAGATGCATCTAAACTAACACAGTTTGGTGCTACTTGGATTGCCATGGCTCAATGCTCTTGGATCCTTGGATTCTAGGAGTCTTTTCTAGGTGCGTCTACACTATCATGTAATTACCATTGCTAAATACTATTGGATCCTAGGAGTTGTGGTTCTACCAGGTCGGAAGTCTTTTCTAGGTGCGTCTCTACACTATCAAGTAAACACAGTTTCGTGTTACTTGGATTGTCATGGCTCAGTGCTCTTGGTTCCTAAGAGTTGTGGTTCTACCAGGTCAGCAGTCTTTTCTAGGTGCGTCTACACTATCAAGTAAACACAGTTGCAAAAGTTGAAAACATGAAATAATACGAAACAAAAACATGAAATATCCCAATCTGCCATAGTCAAAAACATGAAATAAAATGAAATAATAACACAAAATAGCACAATGTGCAAAAGCCAAAAACACAAAATAACGCAAAATAATAAACGAAATAGTACAATCTGGAAGGGTCGAAAATGAAATAACACGAAATAATAACACAAAATAACACAATCTGCAAAAGTTGGAAACACGAAATAACACAAAATAATAACACGAAATAGCACAATCCGCAAAAGTCGGACACACGAAATAACATGAAATAACAACACGAAATAGCACAGTCTGCAAAAGCTGAAAACACAAAATAACACGAAATAACACAAAATAGCGCAATCTTCAAAAGTCGAAAACACGAAATAACACGAAAAAGCGCAATCTGCAAAAGTCGAAAACACGAAATAACATGAAATAGCGCAATCTGCAAAAGTCGAAAACAGGAAATAACACGAAATAGCGCAATCTGCAAAAGTCGAAAACACGAAATAACACGAAATAGCGCAATCTGCAAAAGTCGAAAACACGAAATAACACGAAATAGCGCAATCTGCAAAAGTCGAAAACACGAGATAACACGAAATAGCGCATTCTGCAAAAGTCGGAAAAACGAAATAACACGAAATAGCGCAATCTGCAAAAGTCGACAACACAAAATAACAAAATAGCGCAATCTGCAAAAGTCAAAAACACGAAATAACACGAAATAGCGCAATCTGCAAAAGTCGAAAACACGAAATAACACGAAATAGCGCAATCTGCAAAAGTCGAAAACACGAAATAACACGAAATAGCGCAATCTGCAAAAGTCGAAAACACGAAATAACACGAAATAGCGCAATCTGCAAAAGTCGAAAACACGAAATAACACGAAACAGCGCAATCTGCAAAAGTCGAAAACACGAAATAACACGAAACAGCGCAATCTGCAAAAGTCGAAAACACGAGATAACATGAAATAGCGCAATCTGCAAAAGTCAAAAACACGAAATAACAGGAAATAGCGCAATCTGCAAAAGTCGAAAACACGAGATAACACGAAATAGCGCAATCTGCAAAAGTCGAAAACACGAAATAACACGAAATAGCGCAATCTGCAAAAGTCGAAAACACGAAATAACACGAAATAGCGCAATCTGCAAAAGTCGAAAACATGAAATAACACGAAATAGCGCAATCTGCAAAAGTCGAAAACACGAGATAACACGAAATAGCGCAATCTGCAAAAGTCGAAAACACGAAATAGCGCAATCTGCAAAAATCGAAAACACGAGATAACACGAAATAGCGCAATCTGCAAAAGTCGAAAGCACGAAATAACATGAAATAGCGCAATCTGCAAAAGTCGAAAGCACGAAATAACACGAAATAGCGCAATCTGCAAAAGTCGAAAACACGAAACAACACGAAATAATAAATCGAAAGAACACAAAACACATATAACACAAAACCACGAAATAATTGTGGTTGGCTCGATTATTATTATTGTTATTATAACTTTATTTGTACCCCGCTAGCATCTCCCAAGGGATTCGATGCGGCTTACAACAGGCCGAAGCCCACACAATACAACAATACAACAATACAGTACCTAGCAAATAAACAGTTAAGCAAGAACAATAACAATAGCAGTACAACAAGACATGATTAAAAACTGAGCCGGCCGGAGTAGGGGTACAGGGTGCTGATGTGTCGGAGGGATATGGGATTATAATATAAGTGCGGTGTGCGGTGTGCGGTGTGCGGTGATCTTGGTTCCAACTAAAGTGCTTCTGGGATTTGGTACTGGGGTTCCTAGTCTGAAAAGGCACATTGGAACAGCCAGGTTTTCAAATTCTTCCTGAAGACTGCCAATGTAGGGGCTTGTCTGAGGTCTTTCGGGAGGGCGTTGCAGAGGCGAGGGGCCACCACAGAGAAGGCCCTGTCTCGTGTCCCCACCAAGCGCGCTTGTGACGCGGGCGGGATCACGAGCAGGGTCTCTCCAGGTGACCGGAGTGAACGTGTGGGTTCGTAGACAACGATACGGTCACGCAACCGTTCAGGGCTCTGTAGGTAAGCACCTGCACCTTGAATTGGGCTCGGAAAATAAACGGCAGCCAGTGGAGCTCCTTGAACAGGAGGGTTGACCTCTCTCTGTAGTGGGCCCCCGTTAACATCCTGGCTGCTGCCCATTGGACCAATTGGAGTTTCCGAGCCATTTTCAAGGGCAGCCCCATGTAGAGCGCATTGCAATAATCCAGTCTGGAGGTGTCAGGTATACCGCTGGGTCTTAGAATGAAACACACACTCACAAGAGCAAATCCTGGAATTGTAGTTTATTCAGTCCACACAGTATAACAGCAAAGAGAGAACTGAGGTTTCCCGCCAGCCAATCCCCCCTCCTGGCCTCGCTCCCCCCTCTCTCTCCTGGCTTATCTCAGTTTAGGCTACAACTTCATTCCCACATCTTCAAAGCGAAACCTTGGCCAGATGGCCCCAACCATAAACTAATCTATCATGACTACTCCCTCTACTGTCAGGAAGAAGACTTCTCTTGGAATCTCTTGGAACCATGAAGGCACATCCTGACAGGAGGTGACTAAGGCGTGGACCACCCCGGTCAGATCAGCCTTAGTGAGGTACAGTCGCAGTTGGCGCACAAGTCTCAGTTGTGCAAAAGCCCTCCCGGACACCGCCGACGCCTGAGCCTCAAGCGTGAGCGATGAGTCCAAGAGGACTCCCAAGCTGCGGACCTGTGGCTTCAGGGGGAGTGTAACCCCATCCAACACAGGTTGCCACCCTATACCCCGGTCAGGTTTACGATCGACCAGGAGGACCTCTGTCTTGTCGGGATTGATCTTCAGCTTGTTCCTCCTCATCCAGATAGACACAGCGGCCAGGCACTCGTCTAGCACCCGAGGGGCTTCCTTGAAATTAGGTGGAAAAGAGTAGTAGAGCTGTGTGTCATCTGCGTAGAGATGGCACCCAACTCCAAAACTCCGGATGACCTCTCCCAGCGGTTTCATGTAGATGTTAAAAAGCATGGGTGACAGAATAGAGCCTTGCGGGACCCCACAGGTCAAAGGCCAGGTCAATATGCCACCAAAATGGAGGCGATCTGCCATCTTGCGGATACTGGGGCCCCAAAAGGGGGTTTCAGTATCCGCGGTTTGTAGAAGCGCAGATTCGGCCCACAGGTCAAGGGCCAGGGGTACGAGCAGGCATCTCCCAGCTTCACCATCTGGGTTCGTCCCTCCAGGAAGGATCAGACCACGACAAAACCGTGCCCCCGAGACCCATCCCAGAGAGCCGACCCAGAAGGATACCATGATCGATGGTATCGAAAGCCGCTGAGATGTCCAAGAGAACCAACAGAGTCACACTCCCCCTGTCCAGTCCTCTACCGAGGTCATCCACCAAGGCGACCAAGGCTGTCTCGGTACCATGACCAGACCTGAAACCAGACTGTGACTGATCTAGGTAATTGATGTCATCCAGGAAGCCCTGGAGCTGGAGGGCGACCACCCGCTCCAGCACCTTGCCCTTCCCAGCTCAATCTTGAAGAATCCTTTGCTTTTCCACCAGAAAAAGAGAGGAGATTCCATCTGAACATTAGGAAGAACTTCCTGACTGTGAGAGCTGTTCAGCAGCGGAACTCTCTGCCCTGGAGTGTGGTGGAGGCTCCTTCTTTGGAAGCTTTTAAGCAGAGGCTGGATGGCCATCTGTCAGGGGTGATTTGAATGCATTATTCCTGCTTCTTGGCAGAATGGGGTTGGACTGGATGGCCCATGAGGTCTCTTCCAACTCTTGGATTCTATGATTCTATGAAAACAAAACATCCTTTCTTTATAACGGAGGAATACATCCCCGAAAACCCCGACCCATCCTAAGGCGGCGGCAACCATCACAACCGATAAATCCCAAGGCGACATTTTTCATACTGTAAAGGTTATGTCCTATTCGACGTTAGCAGCATCCGGAGCATGGGAACGAGGAGGGGAAGAAGGGCGATAAATCTTGGCGAGATGCAGCTCATTATCCGGGTGGCATTTAAGGCTAATTTATGCCCCGTTGGAAATTGCACCGGGGGTGGCACCCGGCGAGTGTGTCAGGAGCATCGGGATGAATTTATTTAACTTGAGCCCTCTGCGCATTTTTAGAGGCTATTCATCAAGGTGGGCGAGGCATCGTTGCTCGCTAAACGACTGATCCGTCAAGGAGCACAAAGGTTCGAGGGCATTTTCGAAGCGCAACACGTTCCCATCTCTCTTGCATCGAGTTGATGCGGAAATGAAAAATGGCAGCTCCCATCTTTAGTCTGCTCCACACAGGGGCGGCTCAGCCATTACGCAAAGTAAGCCGTTGCAGTATGGTTGGTACCAGGGGTACTCTTGAGGCGCTCTTGGGGGAAAATAGACCTTCAACATATGCGAGTTGTAGTTACTGGGATGTATAGTCAGAGGCGGCCCTAGGTTATTTTCAATGGTAAGCAAACAGTATTTTGGCGCCCCCCCCCCCCCATTCACTGATATATATTTTCTGTTCGTCGTGGGAGTTCTGGGTGCCATATTTGGTTCAATTCCATCATTGGTGGAGTTCAGAATGCTCTTTGATTGTAGGTGAACTATACATCCCAGTAACTACACTTGCCGCAGTTGCTCCCTTGCCTGGCCCGCGTTGGGTCCGGAGGCGTGCCTGAAGACCCCAGCGTGTGCACCAAAAGTCACCTCTTCTCCTGACTTTCTCCTCAGCCATTGGGACCGAGAGAGAGAGAGAGAGAGAGAGAGAGAGAGGTGGAGATGCCCACCTTTCCTGAAGTTAGGCGCAAAAACAAAGGAGGGAGCGGAGGTGGGAGATACCTCCAGCTGGAGGGGCTCTCTCTCTCTCTCTCTCTTGGTCCCAATGGCTGAAGAGAAAGCCAGGAGAAGAGGTGATTTTTGGTGCGCACGCTGGCGTCTTCAGACAGGCCTCCGGACCCGAAGCGGGCCAGGCGTGGTGGCTCCGCCCCTCGGCCCACCCGCGGATTGGGGAGAGGAGAGGAGGCGGGTGGAGCGCTGGGGGATTGGGAGAGGGAGCCGGTCATGGGGAAGGGATCGAATGCGGAGAATGATTGAGCGCCGGCTCTGCTCGCACACCCGGTGGTCGGGTGGAGCAGGAACAAGAGGGGCAAAGGTGAGGCTCAAGGGCCCGGCCCCTTTGGGAAGAGGATCGCCAGGCAGCGAGGCAAGGAAGCCGAGGCTCCCCCCAGACTGCTAGGGCTGTTGTGAGCTGAGGGGGCGCTCCTCAAGTGGCAATCGAGGGGCATTTACAGAGGCGCCTCTGCACCCCTGGCAAAAAAAAAGTGTTCTGCGACCGGTTTGCTCCAGTTACCGCCCAGTTTCGAATCTCTCGTTCCTGGGTAGGTTGATTGAGAGGGCAGCAGCGGAGCAGTTGCAGAAATTCCTAGACGACACAGCCGGACGAGATCCCTTCAATTACCGTTGAAAATTACCTCTGCTTGCTGCTGAGACAAACGGTTTTAACTGCCAATTTCCCCCTGGAGAGTGAAGAGAGTGCTGACTGGAAGGAGCCAAGAAGGAAATGGCTGCCAACTCTCAGAAGCCTGATTATTTCTAAGGCATGAGGCGTATTTAAAGAGTATTTAAAAGGACTGTTTTTTTCCCTCTGTTCTCTGTGTAAGTTCAGAGAGACTGCTGTAGATATTATTGCCTTGTTTGATCGGCCATTTTGCTTTGGAGGCAAGAAAAGACATAAAAACAACCTGCAACATGATTTTTTTTTTCTGCTGATGGGGAACATATCTGTCTTACTCGTAGATATCAGAAACTGAATGGTACATGGATAGACAGATGGAGAGAGGGAGAGATAATATTTCGAGTCCAATCATTAATATTTCTGTCCTGTCCTAATCATCCACAGACAAACTCCATGGCAAGCAGTCAATGCCCTCCCAGCGGGACTGAGAGGCGATGAGAATATTCAAAGCGGGCGGATGGTTGTGCCCAGAAATTGGGAGGACAGAAGGACGAATTAAGGAGAACACGGGAGTCCGATGTCTGTTGGCTGCAGTATGAGAAGCCTTGGCAGAGGCCCCGACGGCCTCCCTCTCCGCTTTCTGCCCAGAGAGAAGCGGAGAAAGGAACTTCACGGACAAGATGAGACCTCTCTCCAGACGATCCAGCCGTCCATTCTATGTGTGTGACCACGAGGAGATTATTATTATTATTATTATTATTATTATTATTATTATTATTATCTTGTGTGACTGTGGAGCAGAACAGACAACTCCGCATCTGTATGCTTGTCCTCTATGCCCTGCCTTATATACAAAATCTTCCACCGCGTGTGACTGTGGAGCAGAACAGATAACTCCGCATCTGTATGCTTGTCCTCTATGCCCTGCCTCATATACAAAATCTTTCACCGTGTGTAACTGTGGAGCAGAACAGATAACTCCGCATCTGTATGCTTGTCCTCTGTGCCCTGCCTCATATACAAAATCTTCCACCGTGTGTGACCGTGGAGCAGAACAGACAACTCTGCATCTCTATGCTTGCCCTCTATGCCCTGCCTCATATACAAAATCTTCCACCGTGTGTAACTGTGGAGCAGAATAGATAACTCCGCATCTCTATGCTTGTCCGCTATGTCCTGCCTCATATACAAAATCTTCCAACGTGTGTGACTGTGGAGCCGAACAGACAACTCTGCATCTGTATGCTTACCCACAACATCCTGCCTCATATACAAAATCTTCTACCGTGTGTGACTGTGGACTAGAACAGACAACTCCTCAACTGTATGCTTGTCCTCTATGTCCTGCCTCATATACAAAATCTTCCACCTTGTGTGACTGTGGAGCAGAACAGACAACTCTGCATCTGTATGCTTGTCCTCTATGCCCTGCCTCATGTACAAAATCTTCCAGCGTGTGTGACTGTGGAGCAGAACAGACAATTCTGCATCTCTATGGTTGTTCTCTATGCCCTGCCTCATATACAAAATCTTCCACCTTGTGTGACTGTGGAGCAGAACAGACAGCTCCACATCTCTATGCTTGTCCGCTATGTCCTGCCTCATATACAAAATCTTCCACCTTGTGTGACTGTGGAGCAGAACAGACAACTCTGCATCTGTATGCTTGTCCTCTATGCCCTGCCTCATGTACAAAATCTTCCACCTTGTGTGACTGTGGAGCAGAACAGACAATTCTGCATCTCTATGGTTGTTCTCTATGCCCTGCCTCATATACAAAATCTTCCACCTTGTGTGACTGTGGAGCAGAACAGACAGCTCCACATCTCTATGCTTGTCCGCTATGACCTGCCTCATATACAAAATCTTCCAATGTGTGTGACTGTGGAGCAGAACAGACAACTCCGTATCTGTATGATTGTCCTCTATGTCCTGCCTCATGTACAAAATCTTCCACCTTGTGTTACTGTGGAGCAGAACAGACAACTCCGCATCTCTATGCTTGTCTGCTATGCCCTGCCTCATATACAAAATCTTCCACCGTATGTAACTGTGGAGCAGAACAGACAACTCCGCATCTGTATGCTTGTCCTCTATGCCCTGCCTCATATACAAAATCTTCCACCGTGTGTGACTGTGGAGCAGAACAGACAACTCCGCATCTGTATGCTTGTCCTCTATGCCCTGCCTCATATACAAAATCTTCCACCGTGTGTGACTGTGGCGCAGAACAGACAACTCTGCATCTATATGATTGTCCTCTATGCCCTGCCTCATGTACAAAATCTTCCACCGTGTGTGACTGTGGAGCAGAACACACAATTCTGCATCTCTCTGGTTGTTCTCTATGCCCTGCCTCGTATACAAAATCTTCCACCGTGTGTGACTGTGGAGCATGAACAGACAACTCTGCATACGTATGCTTGTCCTCTATGTCCTGCCTCATATACAAAATCGTCCGCCGTGTGTGACTGTGGAGCAGAACACATAACCCCGCATCTGTATGCTTACCCACAACATCCTGCCTTATATACAAAATCTTCTACCATGTGTGACTGTGGACTAGAACAGACAACTCTGCATCCGTATGCTTGTCCTCTATGCCCTGCCTCATATACAAAATTTTCCACCGTGTGTTACTGTGGAGCAGAACAGATAGCTCCACATCTCTATGCTTGTCGCTATGTTCTGCCTCATATACAAAATCTTCCATGATCATCAAGTTTGCAGACGACACCAAATTGGGAGGGAGAGCCAAGACTCCAGAGGACAGGAGCAGAATTCAAAACGATCTTGACAGATTAGAGAGATGAATGGCCAAAACTAACAAAATGAAGTTCAACAGGGACAAATGCAAGATACTCCACTTGGGCAGGAAAAACGAAATGCAAAGATACAGAATGGGGGATTATGCCTGGCTCGAGAGCAGTACGTGTGAAAAAGACCTTGGAGTCCTCGTGGACACAGAGCCGGCCCTAGGTAATTTTCAACGGTAAGCAAAAAGTATTTTGGCGCCCCCCCCCCCCCAGCCAATCATTGATATATATTTTCTGTTCGTCATGGGAGTTCTGTGTGCCATATTTGGTTCAATTCCATCATTGGTGGAGTTCAGAATGCTCTTTGATTGTAGGTGAACTATACATCCCAGTAACTACACTTGCCGCATTTGCTCCCTTGCCTGGCCCGCTTTGGGTCCGGAGGCGTGCCTGAAGACCCCGGCGTGTGCACCAAAAGTCACCTCTTCTCCTGACTTTTTCCTCAGCCATTGGGTCCAAGAGAGAGAGAGAGAAAGAGAGAGAGAGAGGGAGGGAGGGAGCCCCTCCGGCTGGAGGTATCTCCCACCTCCGCTCCCTCCTTTGTTTTTCCACCTACCTTCAGGAAAGGTGGGCATCTCCATCTCTCTCTCTCTCTCTCTCTCGCTCTTGGACTTTCTCCTCCGCCATTGGGACCGAGAGAGAGAGAGAGAGAGAGAGAGAGAGATGGAGATGCCCACCTTTCCTGAAGGTAGGTGGAAAAACAAAGGAGGGAGCGGAGGTGGGAGATACCTCCAGCCGGAGGGGCTCTCTCTCTCTCTCTCTCTCTCTTGGTCCCAATGGCTGAAGAGAAAGTCAGGAGAAGAGGCGACTTTTGGTGCACACGCTGGGGTCTTCAGACACGCCTCCGGACCCGAAGCAGGCCAGGTGCGGTGGCTCCGCCCCTTGGCCCACCCGCGGATTGGGGAGAGGAGAGGAGGCGGGTGGAGCGCCGTGGGATCGGGAAAGGGAGCTTGTCATGGGGAAGGGATCGAACGCGGAGAACGATTGAGCGCCGGCTCTGCTCGCGCACCCGGTGGCCGGGTGGAGCAGAAACGAGAGGGGCTAGGCGAGGCTCAAGGGCCCGGCCCCTTTGGGAAGAGGATCGCCCGGCAGCGAGGCAAGAAAGCCGAGGCTCCCCCCGGACTGCTAGGGCTGTTGTGCGTTCAGGGGGCGCTCCTCAAGTGGTGGCCGAGGGGCATTTACAGAGGCGCCTCTGCGCCCCTGGCAAAAAAAGTGTTCTGCGACCGCTTACTTCGCGTAATGGATGAGCCACCCCTGGCAGCAAGCCAATCAGAACTCTGGCTCCTGGCATAAGACAGCTTAGGACTTCATCCCACATTGTCACTCTGAGTGTTTTTCCAGGTCCTTAAAACACAGAGCCTACCAAACAACCTGGGATTGTTTTCTGGGTTCCCTGTTTTATCCTGTTTTTAAAGTGTTTTGCAATGCAAGGATTTTAAAGAAAACATTCACACAAATATTCATAAAAATATTCATGGAAATATTCATGAATATATTCACCAAAATATTTGCAGAAATATTCAGAAAAATATTCACAGAAATATTTTAAAATATTCACAGAATATTTGCAGAAATGTTCATCAAAATATTCACAAAAATAATCATTAAAATATTTGCAGAAATACTCAGGAAAAAAATATTCACCAAAAATATTTGCAGAAATATTCAGGAAAGATATTCGCAAAATAATCATTAAAGTATTTGTAAAAATATTCACCAAAATATTTGCAGAAATATTCAGGAAAAATATTCACAAAAATATTTGCAGAAATATTCACAAAAATATTTAAAGGTATTCACCAAAATATTTGCAGAAATATTTATAAAAATTAAAATATTTGCAAAGATATTAACCAAAAATATTCAGGAAATATTCAGGAAAAATATTCACAAAAAATGCAGAAATACTCAGAAAGAACTATTCACAAAAGATTTGCAGAAATATTCATAAAAATATTCACAAAAATAATCATTAAAATATTTGCAGAAATATTCACAAAAATAATCCTTTAGTGAATATTGGTAAAAAATATTCGCCAAAAATATTTGCAGAAATATTCAGGAAAAAATATTCACAAAATATGTGCAGAAATATTCACAAAAATAATCATTAAAATATTTGCAAAAATATTCACCAAAAATATTTGCAGAAATATTCAGGAAAAAATATTCACAAAAATAATCATTAAAATATTTGCAGAAATATTCACCAAAATAATCCTTTAGTGAATATTTGTAAAAATATTCGTCAAAACTATTTGCAGAAATATTCAGGAAAAATATTTGCAAAAATAGTCATTAAAATAATTGTAAAAATATTCACCAAAAATATTTGCAGAAATATTCAGGAAAAAATATTCACAAAATATTTGCAGAAATATTCACAAAAATAATCATTAAAATATTTGCAAAAATATTCACCAAAAATATTTGCAGAAATATTCACAAAAATAATCCTTTAGTGAATATTGGTAAAAATATTCGCCAAAAATATTTGCAGAAATATTCAGGAAAAAATATTTTCAAAAATAATCATTAAAATAATTGTAAAAATATTCAACAAAAATATTTGCAGAAATGTTCAGGAAAAAATATTCACAAAATATTTGCAGAAATATTCACAAAAAGAATCATTAAAATATTTGCAAAAATATTTACCAAAAATATTTGCAGAAATATTCACCAAAAATATTTGCAGAAATATTCACCAAAAAATATTTGCAGAAATATTCACGAAAAAATATTTGCAGAAATATTTTGGAAAAAATATTCAAAAAATATTTGCAGAAATAGTCATAAAGATAATCATTAAAATATTTGCAGGAACAGTCATAAAATATTCAGAGAAATACTCAGCAAAAATTGACTTCCCTGCGCGTAGAGACAGGTTACTGAATGAATAATAATAATCATGCTCATAATATAATATAATATAATATAATAATTTTTCAGCCTTTCAGAAGAGGAATGGAGCGCCTCCGTTTGCTGGTCGTGCGGAAAGACCCGTTGCCAGCAATCCTGGTTCTCCGTTGCCCGGCATCCTATTAATTGGCACTCAGGATGTCTAATTAACTCTCTATACAGTGCTGAATAATACACATTTTGCCCGGAGAGTGATGGATTGCCCCAAACTGCTTAATTGCAGGAAGAGTTGCTATAAAAGTCCAACTCCGGCCTCCTTCCAGCTCACTAATAGGAAGGGCATTGAGAAGAAAAAGGGAAAAAACCTTGCGTGGAAGGGAATTAATAGCATCTAATGGCATCTCGGTTCCTTGCCCGGCTTCGGAGGATCAAAAAGCATTGTCGCCTAATGAGATTAAATTGCCTCCGGCCAAATCGGGATTGGCGTGAGGAATCCATCATGGTTTGGACAGATTGCTCCTCATTGATCGTCAGTCAGAAAGGACTTGGTGGAGAGAAGAAGAAGGGCTATGGAGAACCATAATAGGTAGTAATAAATACATTCTAATACTAAGAATAGATCATATATAGCTGCTTTGGGTCTCCTTGTGGAGAGTAACAGTGGGGTATAAATACACATAATAATAATAGGTTCTTGTAGGTATTTCGGGCTGTGTGGCCATGTTCTAAAACACAAATATTCACAAAATATTCACAAAATAATCATTAAAATATTTCCAGAAATATTTATAAAAAATAATCATTAAAATGTTTGCAAAAATGTTCACCAAAAATATTTCCAGAAATATTCAGAAAAAATATTCACAGAAATATTTAAAAATATTCACAAAAATATTTGCAGAAATATTCGTAAAAATAAGCATTAAAATATTTGCAAAAATATTCACCAAAAATATTTTAAAATATTTACAAAAATATTCATAAAATAATCATTAAAATATTTGCAGAAATCTTCATAAAAATAATCATTAAATTATTTGCAAAAATATTCACCAAAAATATTTTAAAATATTTACAAAAAATATTTGCAGAAATATTCATAAAAATAATCATTGAATTATTTGCAAAAATATTCACCAAAAATATTTAAAAATATTTACAAAAAATATTTGCAGAAATATTCATAAAAATAATCATTAAAATATTTGCAAAAATGTTCACCAAAAATATTTGCAGAAATATTCATAAAAATAATCATTAAAATGTTTGCAGAAAAATAATCATTAAAATATTTCCAGAAATATTTATAAAAAATAATCATTAAAATGTTTGCAAAAATGTTCACCAAAAATATTTGCAGAAATATTCGGAAAAAATATTCACAAAATATTTTCAGAAATATTCGTAAAAATAATCATTAAAATATTTCCAGAAATATTTATAAAAAATATTCACAAAAATATTTGCAGAAATATTCGTAAAAATAATCATTAAAATATTTGCAAAAATGTTCACCAAAATATTTGCATAAATATTCATAAAAATAATCATTAAAATGTTTGCAGAAATATTCATAAAAATAATCATTTAAATATTTGCAAAAATGTTCACCAAAAATATTTGCATAAATATTCATAAAAATAATCATTAAAATATTTGCAAAAATGTTCACATTAAAATATTTGCAAAAATATTCACCAAAATATTTGCATAAATATTCGTAAAAATAATCATTAAAATATTTCCAGAAATATTTATAAAAAATATTCACAAAAATATTTGCAGAAATATTCGTAAAAATAATCATTAAAATATTTGCAAAAATGTTCACCAAAATATTTGCATAAATATTCATAAAAATAATCATTAAAATGTTTGCAGAAATATTCATAAAAATAATCATTAAAAAATTTGCAAAAATGTTCACCAAAAATATTTTCAGAAATATTCATAAAAATAATCATTAAAATATATGCAAAAATGTTCACATTAAAATATTTGCAAAAATATTCACCAAAATATTTGCATAAATATTCATAAAAATAATCATTAAAATATTTGCAAAAATGTTCACCAAAATATTTGCAGAAATATTCAGAAAATATTCACAAAATATTTTCAGAAATATTCATAAAAATAATCATTAAAATATTTGCAAAAATATTCCCCTAAAACATTTGCAGAAATATTCAGAAAAAATATTCACAAAAATATTTGCAGAAATATTCGTAAAAATAATCATTAAAATATTTGCAAAAATGTTCACCAAAAATATTTGCAGAAATATTCAGAAAAAATGTTCACAAAATATTTTCAGAAATATTCGTAAAAATAATCATTAAAATGTTTGCAGAAATATTCATAAAAATAATCATTAAAATATTTGCAAAAATATTCCCCTAAAACATTTTCAGAAATATTTAGAAAAAATATTCACAAAAATATTTGCAGAAATATTTGTAAAAAATAATCATTAAAATGTTTGCAGAAATATTCATAAAAATAATCATTAAAATATTTGCAAAATATTCACCTAAAACATTTGCAGAAATATTTAGAAAAAATATTCACAAAATATTTTCAGAAATATTCGTAAAAATAATCATTAAAATATTTGCAAAAATGTTCACCAAAAATATTTTCAGAAATATTCATAAAATAATCATTAAAATATTTGCAAAAATATTCACCAAAATATTTGCATAAATATTCATAAAAATAATCATTAAAATATTTGCAAAAATGTTCACCAAAAATATTTGCAGAAATATTCATAAAAATAATCATTAAAATATTTGCAAAAATGTTCACATTAAAATATTTGCAAAAATATTCACCAAAATATTTGCATAAATATTCATAAAAATAATCATTAAAATATTTACAAAAATGTTCACCAAAAATATTTGCAGAAATATTCAGAAAGAAATATTTTTAAAAAAATTTAAAAAAATATTTGCAGAAATATTCAGAAAATAATTAAAATATTTGCAGAAATATTCACAAAAATAATCATTAAAATATTTGCAGAAATGTTCAGGAAGGAAGGAATGAAGGAAAGTAGGACAGAAGGAAAGGAGGGAAGTAGGGAAGTAGGAAGGAGGGGAAGAAAGGAAGAAGGAAGGACGGAAAGTTGGAAGGAAAGTAGGAAGGAAGGAAAGAAAGTGGGAAGGAAGGAAAGTAGTAAGGAAGGAAGGAAAGTAGAAAGGACGGAAAGTATGAAGGAGGGGAACAAGGAAAGAAGGAAAGAAGTGAGAGAAGTGGAGGGAGGGAAGGAAGGAAGTAAAGAAAAAAGAAGAAAAGGAAAAGAAGGGAAGAAGGGAAGAAGGAAAGTAGGAAGGAAGGGAGGAAGGAAGGAAGGAAGGAAGGAAAGTAGGAAAGAAGGAAAGTTGGAAGGAAGGAAAGTAGGAAAGTAGGAAAGAAGGAAAGTAGGAAAGAAGGAAAATAGGAAAGAAGGAAAGTAGGAAAGAAGGAAGGAAAGTAGGAAGGAAGGAAAGTAGTAAAGAAGGAAGGAAAGTAGGAAGGAAGGAAAGTTGGAAGGAAGGAAAGTTGGAAGGAAGAAACGTAGGAAGGAGGGGAACAAGGAAAGAAGGAAGGAAGTGAGAGAGAAGTGGAGGGGGGAGGGAAGGAAGGAAGGAAGCAAAGAAAAAAAGAAGAAAAGGAAAAGAAGGGAAGAAGGGAAGAAGGAAAGTAGGAAGGAAGGAAGGAAAGTAGGAAAGAAGGAAAGTAGGAAAAAAGGAAAGAGAGTAGGAAGGAAGGAAAGTTGGAAGGAAGGAAAGTAGGAAGGAAGAAAAGTAGGAAGGAGGGGAACAAGGAAAGAAGGAAGGAAGGAAGGAAGGAAGGAAGCAACGAAGCAACGAAGGAACGAAGGAACGAAGGAAGGAGAGAGAAGTGGAGGGATGGAGGGAAGGACGGAAGGAAGTAAAGAAAAGAAGAAGAAAAGGAAAATAAGGGAAGAAGGAAAGAAGGAAAGTAGGAAAGTAGGAAAGAAGGAAGGAAGGACAAGGTCAGGAGACACGGGACACGGAGGCCCCCTTCCGCGTGGCCATCGGTTTTGTTCCCCATTAAATCCACATCTGTTAACGTGGCGGAGATAAATCGGCGGGCGATTATGCCTACCTTGTGTTTCACATTAACCAAAAAACACTGCCATCTGTCTTATTTTCCCCCCATAAAAAAACAACATGATTTATTGCTCATTAAGCCCAGAACATAATCCAAAAGGGGGAAAGGGAGGCTGGAGATGACAAAACTTTCCGCCTTTTTTGTTTGGCAAGACGGAAGGATTTCTTTTCTTAAAAAAAGAGGGAATTGAAGAGCCGGAGAAACACGTTTTGCTCGGGATTCGGCAAAAAAACGGACGCCGGCTCAGAAACGCAGCCTGATCGAAGGATATCGTCCTCTCCCAAGTCGAAATTTCCAATCCCATTCTGCCAAGAAGCGGGAACATTGCATTCAAAGGACTCCTGACAGATGGCCACGCAGCTTCTGTTTAAAAGCCTGGAGCGTCATTATATATATATATTAGGGCTGGGTGGTTTCGTTCGTTAATTTCGTAATTCGTTATTGATTCGTATTTAAATTAGCTTACGATCCGATATTGAGCCATGCAGGAGCAACTAAAAATCGAAACGAATTTTTCAATTTATTTCGTAATTGTTTCGTAATTGGTTCGAAATCGTTTCGAAATTGTTTCGAAATTGTTTCGAAATTGTTTCGTTATTATTTCCGTATGTCTGGTGCAAGTTTTATAGTTGTTGTTTGTTTTATCAGTGATAAAAAAATAAATTATCACACCAACAGTCAACAACAGAGGGAGAGGGAAGCTTCAGAAGTTCCCCCTGTCCCATTTGGAGGTTCTTTTTAGCGTATTGCGCAATCGCGTCCGCCATTAACGAATCGATTCGAAATTTACAAAATTTCGTAAATAACGAAAAAATTTTAAAGAAAAATTTGGAATTCTTTTAAAAAACGAAATGCAATGGACCCCCTAAAAACGAAACGAATTTAGAAACAATTTTTTCCGTTGTTACCCAGCCCTAATATATATATGTGTATATATATACACACACACACACACGTGCGTCGTGTACCAGCATGCCTCAGGAACAACTGTGCTCCGTTTCCGCTCTGT
Source organism: Anolis sagrei (assembly GCF_037176765.1). Taxonomy (NCBI): domain Eukaryota; kingdom Metazoa; phylum Chordata; class Lepidosauria; order Squamata; family Anolidae; genus Anolis; species Anolis sagrei. Next base: position 14,541,818 of record NC_090033.1, read on the forward strand.
AGCTAACCTGTACGGTTCTGTTCTGTGCTTTAAAAATGTTTAAGATTATCAACTCACCCGCCGCATGTGAGCAGGGGCGGCTCGTCCATTACGCGAAGTAAGCGGTCGCAGAACACTCTTTTTTTTGCCAGGGGTGCAGAGGCACCTCTGCAAATGCCCCTCGACCGCCACTTGAGGAGCGCCCCCTCAGCTCAGAACAGCCCTAGCAGTCCGGGGGGAGCCTCGGCTTTCTTGCCTCGCTGCCGGGCGATCCTCTTCCCAAAGGGGCCGGGCCCTTGAGCCTCGCCTAGCCCCTCTCGTTCCTGCTCCACCCGGCCACCGGGTGCACAAGCAGAGCCGGCACTCAATCGTTCTCCGTGTTCGATCCCTTCCCCATGACCGGCTCCCTTTCCCGATCCCCCGGCACTCCACCCGCCTCCTCTCCTCTCCCCAATCTGCGGGTGGGCCAAAGAGCGGAGCCGCCACGCCTGGCCCGCTTCGGGTCCGGAGGTATGTCTGAAGACCCCAGCGTGCGCACCAAAAGCTGCCTCTTCTCCTGACTTTCTCATCAGCCATTGGGACCAAGAGAGAGAGAGAAAGAGAGAGAGAGAGCCCCTCCGGCTGGAGGTATCTCCCACCTCCGCTCCCTCCTTTGTTTTTGCACCTACCTTCAGGAAAGGTGGGCATCTCCACTTCTCTCTCTCTCTCTCTCTCTCTCTCTTGGTCCCAATGGATGAGGAGAAAGTCAGGAGAAGAGGTGACTTTTGGTGCACACGCCGGGGTCTTCAGGCACGCCTCGGGACCCAAAGCGGGCCAGGCAAGGGAGCAAGTGCGGCAAGTGTAATTACTGGGATGTATAGTTCACCTACAATCAAAGAGCATTCTGAACTCCACCAGTGATGGAATTGAACCAAAAATGGCACCCAGAACTCCCACGACGAACAGAAAATATATACCAGTGATTGGTTGGGGGGGTGGGGGGAATACTGTTTGCTTACTGTTGAAAATTACAAAGGGCCACCTCTGCATGTGAGGTTCGCTCAGTGATACGGTTTTTCAGAAAGGAACCTGCCTGCTGCAGAAATTCATCGACAGATTTGTGAAGTGTACGGTGATACTGTTACGAGTGAAAGCAAAGTGCGTAAGTGGGTACGACAATTCAAAGATGGCCGTGACAACGTCCATGATGAGGACTGCTCCGGTCGCCCTTCTTTGATTACAGACGATTTGGTGGCTTCAGTTGAAGCGATGATTCGTGAGAACAGGAGCTTCACAATAACAGGTCTCTCAAACGAATTTCCTGACTTTACAACATTGTTTCTGAACACCTAAAGTTTAGAAAACTGTGCTCCTGCTGGGCAACCGTTACAATGATGACGACGTGAAAACGGCAGTGAACTCTTGGTTATCGGAGCAGGCGGCAAGTCTTTATGAAGAGGGTATTTTAAAATAGGTTCAGAGGTATGATAAGTGTTTGAACAAACTTGCCAACTATGTCGAAAAATAGAGTGAAGTATGTTCTTTCTGAAAATAAATTTACTTTTTTGAAATAAACTTTCGTTGTGTACTTATGTTCCAACGGACCTTACTTAAAAAATACCCCTCGTACTTAGATCAAAGTCTTGATAGACGCTGGAAGAGCTGGAGGGATGGGTGGTAGCGAGCAGCTGTGGAAGCTAAGGCACCTGAGAGTGATGAAGACAGGGTGGAGCCCAGCTCATCCTCTGATGAGGAGTTGTAGGATAAAAGTAAGGTATCAAACGATTGGAACTTTGCAGTAGGCAAAGTGTTGAATTGGGCTTGGGACTTTGTTGCTGCCATTACTCTCGCCTTGGGTCTTGGGACTGCAGATTGCTGTGTTTCCGTGCTTCTACCGTCTGGAATCCTATAAGTGCTGACTGTTATCTTCCTGCTGACTTCGGATTGTTTTTGGGATGACGACTTCGTGCTTCAGACTGCTACAGCTTCTTCTGGACGTGCCTTGACCTTGGACTGTTTCTACACTACTTTTTGCTTGCTCCTACCTTGTTTATTGATGTTTATTGGACTCTGTGTTTTTGAAGCAGTTGGCTGATACTTTTTGTTATCCCAGTATAATCTGGATTATATTCCAAGTTGTGTTTTTTGCTTGGCTTTTTGCTACAAACTTTTAGTTTTGCTAGTAACACTGAGTTAAGTGTTTCTAAGCCATTTTTGTTACTTTAATAAACTTTGTTGGACCTTTACCCTTGTGTTTGGCTCTGTTAAGGCTGCTGGTTCACAACAGTGTGTGCGTGTGTGTGTGGCTTCTCTCATGTTCCCGCATGAGGAGCTGGAGCTGATAGAGGGAGCTCATCCGCCTCTCCCTGGGTTCGAACCTGCGACCTGTCGGTCTTCAGTCCTGCTAGCACAGGGACTTAACCCACTGCGTCACTGGGTTACACTGTTACTCGTTGCACAAATCTGAGTGACACATTATTATTAGGGCTGGGTAGTTTCGTTCGTTAATATCGTAATTCGTTATTAATTTGTATTTAAATTAGCTTACGATCCGATATTGAGCCATGCAGGAATAGTGTGAGGAGTAAATTAGATTCGAAACAGTTTTTTCAATTTATTTCGTAATTATTTTGTAATTATTTCGTTATTATTTTGTAATTATTTTGTAATTATTTTCGCATGTCTGGTGCAAGTTTTATAGTTGTGTGTTTTCTCACACCAACAGTCAACGACAGAGGGAGAGGGAAGCTTCGGAAGTTCCTCCTGTCCCATTTGGAGGTTTTTTTAGCATATTGCGCAATCGCGTCTGCCATTAACGAATCGATTCAAAATTAACGAAATTTCGTAAATAACAAAACTTTGAAATCTCAAAATTTCGGAAGTATTTAGAATTTGGAAACGCTAGCGCTCCCTGGAAACGAATCGAGTTTAGAAACAAATTTTTCCGTGGTTACCCAGCCCTAATTATTATACTTCCGGGTATATCTTGGTTCAGAAACTGTGGTAAAGCTTCTGGTTTTTTTTTTTTTCATTTACAACCTCCATTAAATCGCACAAATGCTATATGTTTTCAAATTATTCTATCAAAATTCCTAAGATCAGCTCTACAATCTCGAACACTACTCTACTTAACACAGATACACCATTGGGTGTGTCGATCTCCCGTTCGATGGCTCTCTTCTACTCCGAGAGGATTCAGGGTCGAATAGGCAGCACATCTCGCTAGAAATGCTGTGTGTGCTTGCATCTTTTGGTCTGAAATGGGCTGTGGAATTCAGGTCAGTCCAGATGACACACGTGTGTCTCCTGGGCCTTTGGAGGACGCGTATTTGTTTATCCACAGAGAGAGAGAGACACGGGCCGAGATTGGACGGAGGCGGGCGGCTTAAGCCTCCTTCATGCTGAGCCTGCAGTAAAGGGATTACCGAAACGAGGCATTTAGGCAACGGGAAGAGCCACCGGGATCCATAGGTTGCATCTCCGAAAATGCGCAATCGGGGCTCCTTCTAGGACACACGGGAACGAAAGGCAAAGATACACTATGTAGCGTGATTTCCGTTCCTGGATTATAAATGCCTAATTTATAATTGATTCTAATTGATTCTATCATTAAAAAACGGGGAATTTTTGTTAAATTGCAAAAACGTTGTTTTGTCGGGAAGGAGATCCGTGTCTCGATTTTTCGGCGAATATCTCACTGAGTCTCAATGTCATGTATCATGTTCCGTGGTTGGTGGTGGTTGGAAGGGGAAGTAAGGGGAGGGAAAGGAGGAAGGAAAGGAAGGGGAAGGAAGGGAAGGGAAGGGAAGGGAAGGGAAGGGAAGGGAAGGGAAGGGAAGGGAAGGGAAAGGGAAAGGAAAGGGAAAGGAAGGGAAAGGAAAGGAAAGGAAAGGAAAGGAAAGGAAAGGAAAGGAAAGGAAAGGAAAGGAAAGGAAAGGAAGGGAAGGGAAAGGGAAAGGAAGGGAAAGGAAGGGAAAGGAAAGGAAAGGAAAGGAAGGGAAAGGAAGGGAAAGGAAGGGAAAGGGAAAGGGAAAGGGAAAGGAAGGGAAGGGAAGGGAAAGGGAAAGGAAAGGAAAGGAAGGGAAGGGAAGGGTAGGGAAAGGGAAAGGGAAAGGGAAACGGAAAGGGAAGGGAAAGGAAGGGAAAGGAAGGGAAGGGAAAGGGAAAGGGAAAGGGAAAGGGAAAGGAAGGAAAAGGAAAGGGAGGGAAGGGAAGGGAAGGGAAGGAAAGGGAAAGGAAAGGTAAAGGGAAAGGAAGGGAAAGGAAAGGAAGGGAAGGGAAAGGAAAGGAAGGGAAAGGAATGGAAACGATAGGGTGAAGGGGAGTGAGGAGGGGAGGAAAGCAAGGGAAAAGAAATGGGGAAAGGGAGGAAAGGAAAGGAAGGGGAAGGGAAGCAAGGGGAAAGAAAGGAAGAAGGACAGGGCAGGCTAAGACCTGTTTTCTTGCCTGCTTCTTCTCATGGCTTGAGGGAACATGCCAATGTGACACAGCAGCTCCAAAAGCCAATGCCATCATTACTAGTCTGGTGTCTCTACATTGAGGGGATGGACTTGGCTTGGAGAGCCACTCAACAGACTCAGAGAGCAGTGGACTCTCTTTTCCTGGAGATGTTCGATTGACCGCTTTCGAGAGAGCTTTCTCTGGCCATTCCTGCCTTGAAGAAGGTTTGACTAGATGGCCTCTAGAGTCCCTTTTGAGTAATGATTCTGTGATTCTGCAAACAGGGCTTGGGTTTCTCTGCAGTCTTGTGTTAGATGTGCCAAATCCGTTCCTTCGTTTGCCTTCCGCCTGAGAATGATTCGAATGCCAGATCAGCCAAGTTGTAGTGGCTTAGAGAGCGCTTAAGGCCGAACGAGGGAAAATGGCACGGCTCTATTTACATAAGCTTTTGTCTCCTCATTAGACAGATGTGCCAGGATTTAATTCCTCCTCAGGTACAAAAAAAAGTATCCATCTTGGGAAAGAGCCAAACCAATACAGAGGAGGGAAAAAAGGAGTTTGGAAGGCTGCCTAAGTTTCCATCTGAAGCTGAGTGTTTGAAATGCAGGTCCCTTTTCCTTGGCACCATGGGACTTACAGTACTTCTTGAAGCCGACATCCCGTAGATGTGGAAATTCTCCTTCATCTGAATGTTTGGGTTGTCCTAATTGCTAGGTCTTCTTCAACAAAGTATCAATAAACTTGCTGTTGTGTCAAATAGTCAAAGATAAGCAGTAAAGTAAAAAAGCACTTAAAGAAATAGGTAAATCCAATTAGGTAGGAAGATAAGCCGGAACCATGGCACCATGGGACTTACAGTTCTTCTTGAAGCCGACATCCCGTAGATGTGGAAATTCTCCTTCATCTGAATGTTTGGGTTGTCCTAATTGCTAGGTCTTCTTCAACAAAGTATCCATAAACTTGTTGTTGGGTCAAATAGTCAAAGATAAGCAGTAAAGTAAAAAAGCACTTAAAGAAATAGGTAAATCCAATTAGGTAGGAAGATAAGCCGGAACCATGGCACCATGGGACTTACAGTTCTTCTTGAAGCCGACATCTCGTAGATGTGGAAATTCTCCTTCATCTGAATTTTTGGGTTGTCCTAATTGCTAGGTTTTCTTCAACAAAGTATCCATAAACTTGCTGTTGTGTCAAATAGTCAAAGATAAGCAGTAAAGTAAAAAAGCACTTAAAGAAATAGGTAAATCCAATTAGGTAGGAAGATAAGCCGGAACCATGGCACCATGGGACTTACAGTTCTTCTTGAAGCCGACATCCCGTAGATGTGGAAATTCTCCTTCATCTGAATGTTTGGGTTGTCCTAATTGCTAGGTCTTCTTCAACAAAGTATCCATAAACTTGTTGTTGGGTCAAATAGTCAAAGATAAGCAGTAAAGTAAAAAAGCACTTAAAGAAATAGGTAAATCCAATTAGGTAGGAAGATAAGCAGGAACCATGGCACCATGGGACTTAGGGTACTTCTTGAAGCCGACATCCCGTAGATGTGGAAATTCTCCTTCATCTGAATGTTTGGGTTGTCCTAATTGCTAGGTATTCTTCAACAAAGTATCCACAAACTTGCTGTTGTGTCAAACAGTCAAAGATAATTAAAAAGCAGTAAAGTAAAAAAGCACTTTAAAGAAATAGGTAAATCCAATTAGGTAGGAAGATAAGCCGAAATAAAGTAATCCAGGGTAATAGTCCATCAAAGTCCATGAAAAACAAAAGCAAAAACTTCTCTAATAAAATCCACGAAACCAGGAAACATGAATCCAAGGTATGACTATAAAAGCAAGCCTAAAAGCAAGTGTTTTAGGCTTGTTTAAAATCTGGTAAAGAAAGAAGTGGACGTTTCTGTGTGATGAAGAATGTCTGCGTTCAGGTACAGGTTGCAGAAGTTGCACAATGCGTGTGTCAGGGTGTGTTCACCTAAACGTTAGGGAAAGCATCTCAATGGTAAGCACTAGGCTTGGGTGATCCCCCCCCCCCAAAAAAAAAGGTTCAAAACTTGTTTCGGATGTAGGGGGCGCTGGCGATTCGATTTTGAAATTATTTCCGAAATTTTCTTGAAAAAAAGATCGGAAATATCAGGAAATACGAATCGCTTCGTTAATGAAAAGTGCCCCTCCCTCCAGAACCATTAAAATCTCGCAGTTTCCCTTCCTTCCCTTGCGGCGAGCTGTGATGCAGAGGGACGGGGTGGGCGTGGCTAAGCACAGCTCTTCTTGAAGGCCACGCCCCCAGTGGCCTTCAGGAAAAGCTGTTCTTAGCCACGCCCACCTCGTCCCCCTTTGCATCACCGATGCAAAGCCACATCCGAAAATAATTCTGAATAATGGGGAAGTTGTTTCAGTTCGGAATTGCTCCTCCCACTATTCCTGCATGGCTCGAAATTTGATCAAAAGGTAATTTAATCCGAATTAATTACGATTTTAGAAACTAACGAACGAGCTAGTAAGCACAGTTCATAGTTGGAAAGTTTGAAAGGGAAATGCCTTGTAACAAGCAGGCGTAGGAGGGGGAATTTCCTGTTGAGGAAAAGCAGGCCCAGAAATGCTGAGATGATGGCAAGATATAAATAAAGATTATTATTATTATTATTATTATTATTATTATTATTATTATTAGGGTGGAAGCCAGAAGGGAACAAATTCAAGAGTATGGACAGGGCTGGTGTTGCACCTCAGCTAGAATTCACTTTGCTCAAGCACTCACCAGGAAGCCAAGCGTGGTAATAAACAGTTTATTGATAAAGCAGACACAGTAAAAGAGTAAAAAATCTAAATATGTAAAGAGAGATAGAGTCCCAAGAGCCACGGATAAATCTCCAATGCAAGGGTGAAAGCATGAACATTAATCCATGGAACCAACATGAGCTTGATTAATCCAATAGACAAGATATAGAAAATGAGCTTGGGTCCATGGTAAAATCCCCAAGACTCGTAGCAAAACTTGACTATGAAATTTGGCTTGAAGCTAAGATAGGACCAGGAACAAAGTAGGAGCTTCTTGCTCTATTTGCTACATCACTTGATCTGAGCTATTCTTTCCCTAATTAAGGATAACAATGCATGAAATCATTCATAGAATCATAGAATCAAAGAGTTGGGAGAGACCTCATGGGCCATCCAGTCCAACCCCATTCTGCCAAGAAGCAGGAATATTGCATTTAAATCACCCCTGACAGATGGCCATCCAGCCTCTGTTTAAAAGCTTCCAAAGAAGGAGCCCCCATCACACTCCGGGGCAGAGAGTTCCACTGCTGAACAGCTCTCACAGTCAGGAAGTTCTTCCTCATGTTCAGATGGAATCTCCTCTCTTGTAGTTTGAAGCCATTGTTCCGTGTCCTGGTCTCCAGGGAAGCGGAAAACAAGCTTGCTCCCTCCTCCCTGTGGCTTCCTCTCACATATTTGTACATGGCTATCACATCCCCTCTCAGCCTTCTCTTCTTCAGGCTAAACATGCCCAGCTCCTTAAGCCGCTCTTCATAGGGCTTGTTCTCCAGACCCTTGATCATTTTAGTCGCCCTCCTCTGCATACATTCCATTCCGATGGCCTTGAGGAGTCTCTATCTGCCTCTACCTCCTTTTCCCATGACTCGACTTGTATCTGGAATTCTTCCCCCACAGGAGCAGGTTTGAATCTTTGTCCAACCCTCTTCCTCGTGTGAGCTCATATCCTCCTCCCTTCTCTGCCTGTCAGCTTCTAAAACAGTTTCGTTTTGACATAGAGAATCAACCAAATCCCCTCCATTCTCCCAACTGGGGAATCACCATCCTGTTCCAATATAACATCTGTCCGAGCACTTCCAGAAGCATCAGGCCCTCCAGGCCCTGCACTCCCAAATCCCTCATCATTATCATCCTCAGCTGAAGCTTCAGGCCCTGCAGGCCTTGAACCCCCAAAACCA